>NC_041385.1:528507899-528556083 GCF_002162155.2 Triticum dicoccoides | reverse complement strand
TGGGGGCGTGGGAGAGAGATATATCATGGGGTGTGGATCGTGCCACCTCATCGATCCGCGAGGCGATCCGCGAGGTGTGTTTCTTTTTTGCCGTGTGCCGTTTATATTACATACGGCAAAGTTATTTGCCGTATGCGGTTTTTACTACAGACGGCAAAGAGCAGTCTTTATCGTCTATAGTAAAAACCGCATACGGCAAAGTTTTCTTTGCCGTTTGTAATATAAATCATAGACGCAAACTTTTCTTTGCCGTTGGTAATAAAAATAGCAGACGGCAAAGTTTTCTTTGCCGTCAGTCATTCTTTGCCGACAGCAGCTGACGGCAAAAGTGCTCTTTGCCGTCTACCCCAATGAAAAGCTGACGGCAAAGATGCTCACTGAAGGGAAACTAGTGGTTTCCTGTAGTGTCAGTATCATCCATGACGCAGGTATATAAAACAAGAGATCTCCCCTTCACCCATCTCATTATGATATATGTTGTTTGCTACATCACTCATTGTCCCAAACTGCAGAGACTGCCTGACAGTTTTATGAACATGCTGGATGAAGATCCGCCAAATAATGTGAAGCTGCGACAGGCGGGCAGCGGGTTATGCAAGCTGTGGGATGTGGAGTTGGTGATCAAGGAGGGCCACATGTACTTGTATCATGGGTGGGAGAAGTTCTACCGTGCCTACGACCTGCGGCTGGGGTACTTCCTTCTCTTCAGGTACGACGACGACGCAACCATGCTCATCGTGAAGGTGTTCAACGCGACTATGTGTCGCATGCGCTACGCTGACGATGATGATGCCAATATGTTCTGCCTCTTCTTATTCCTCTACATTTGGCTTTGTCTCACATCGATTGTTAACGGTCATTGTTGCAGTTGGACAGGCAATGGGAGCAGCAGCAGTGACACTGGCTACAGCCAAAGCAGCAGCGACTATGGCTGTAGCAAAAGCAACAGCGATTATGGCTTTAGCGAAAGCAGCAGCGATTCTGGCCGCAGCAAAGACAACAAGAAGGATGATCCAGACTGGAGTGCGGGAGAAGAGGAGCAGAGTGGGGATGAGGAGCTGCAGGATGACGATGGGCATCAGGCTGAGGATGACCTAGTGCTGGTGGTGGCTGACCAAGGGCAAGAGATGGTGGTGGCTGACCATGGGCAAGAGATGGTGGTGGCTGACCATGGGCAAGAGATGGAGGTGGCTGAGGATGACCTAGAGATGGTCATGCCCGTCCTGCCTGAAAGTGGCCTCACGATGGTGGTGGTGCCTGACAATGACCACGCACTAGTGGTGGCGCCGGCGATCCCACAGCTGGGCGACATGACCACGCCAATTGTGGTAGAAGACTACATCCCACTGCCTCCACCGCCTCGTCGCTCTTGGTGCATCAGGCTAAGGAAGGAGAAGGAGAAGAACAATGAGAACTGAACTATATCAGGTATGTTAGATCTCCAAAATGATATATATATATATATACTTAGTTACCTCTGTTATCTCTAATATGCTTAGTTTCCTATAAGTTAGCTTCATTTTACCTAAGTTGGCTCTAATATGCTAACTTAGAGCTTATATGCTTAGTTTCCTATAGGTTAGCTCCAAAATAACTTATGTTAGCACTAAATGATCAAGTTTACATAATAAGCTTATAGTCTTCTTCTTATTCTTCTTCTTTTCCAAAATGACATAGGTTAGCTTCATTTTACCTAAGTTGGCTCTAATATGCTTAGTTTCCTATAGGTTAGCTCCACAATTACTTATGTTAGCACAAAATGATCAGGTTTACATAATAAGCTTATAGTCTTCTTCCTATTCTTCTTATTCTTCTTCTTTTCCAAAATGACATAGGTTAGCTTCATTTTACCTAAGTTGGCTCTAATATGCTAACTTAGAGAGCTTATATGCTTAGTTTCCTATAGGTTAGCTCCAAAATTACTTATGTTAGCACAAAATGATCAAGTTTACATAATAAGCTTATAGTCTTCTTCTTATTCTTCTTCTTATTCTTCTTCTAGTATTCTTCTAGTCTTCTTCTTCTTCTTCTCTTCTTCTTCTTCTTCTTCTTCTAACTTCTTGTTTATCATTTTGCAGATTTGATTTAATTCATGGAATCTTGCATGGATGGAGTGCTTCTTTTGCATTTGTGTTTTTATTCTGTATCAATGTGAAACTTTTGTGAATTGACGGATAACGGTGCTGGATGAACAATGTGAAACTTTTGTAATATGTAACGATGGAACTATGTGTTGGCTATGTATGTATATATGATGAAACTTGTGTGTTGGATATGATTGTTATATGGATGCTTGTTGTATATATATGTGTTGGATATCTCATATGTGAAATAGTGACCTGAGATTAAGAAAAAACGAGAAAAAAATTAAAAAAATTGTTACTAATGGCGCACTTCCATGTGGTGTGCCATTAGTATACCAGATACTAATGGCGCACCTGTGGTGCGCTATTACTAAAATATACTAGTGGCGTGGTACTAATGGCGCACCTGTAGTGCGCCATTAGTAGGCCTTTTCCTAGTAGTGAATTTGTGGTTTGGATACAAGAGATGAACTAGGGTTTCGAGAGGAGATGGTGCTGGTGAAGATGTTGATGGAGACTGACCCCTCCCGATGAGAGGATCATTGGTGATGACGATGGTGATGATTTCCCCCTCCCAGAGGGAACTGTCCCCAGCAGAACAGCTCCGCTAGAGCCCTAGATTGGTTCCGCCAAGGTTCTGCCTCGTGGCGGCGGAGTTTGTCCCGTAAGCTTGCCCACGGTTTTTTTCCAGGGTAAAAGCCTTCATATAGCAGAAGATGGACACCGGGGGGCCACCAGGGGGCCCAGGAGACAGGGGGCACGCCCAGTAGGGGTGGGCGCGCCCCCACCCTCCTGGCCAGGGTGTGGGCCCCCTGAGGTGTTTCTTCCGCTGAATAATTCTTATTAATTCCAAAAATGAGTTTCGTGGAGTTTCAGGATGTTTGGAGCAGTGCAGAATAGGTTTCCAATGTTTGCTCCTTTTCCAGCTAGAATTCCAGCTGCCGGCATTCCCCCTCTTCATGGTAAACCTTGTAAAATAAGAGAGAATAGCCATAAGTATTGAGATATATTGTGTAATAATAGCCCATAATGCAATAAATATTGATATAAAAGCATGATGCAAAATGGACGTATCAAAGTGCAACACCAACTGGGAACGACGCTCACCGCCATTGTGCCTACCTTGATTGAGGGGCTGCAGGAGTGGATTGCGGGCGGCCAACAGGGGCCACCCCCGGTTCCCAGCTTCACGGCCAGCAATTCGCACAACGCGCAGGCAGCGTCATTGGTGTCTCCGGCGGAGGCGGTATTGGTGTCTCCGGCGCCGGCGCGGGCATTGGAGCTTAATGCACCCGGGTGTGCGAATACGCCGACCGGCACCTCGGCAGCAAGCGGCCCCTCCGTCACTTGCACGCCCGCCGTTGGCGGTGCCTCGACATTTGCCGACCTCGCCACCATCACGGTAACTAAGACTCTCGGTCGATGACTTCATCTCCTTGCCTTTGACTGGGCATCCCTGACGCCCTACATGTTTTCGCATGGCACCGGCGCCGATGTTCCATGCACTCTCCTGCACTTCGTGGGTGGCAAGTTGATCGATGTCGCCAAGGGCAGAATCGTTCAACTAGGCAACCCCGTGTTCCAAGGTAATCCGATGCCACCCACCCTGTATAGGGTTGAACTGGTTCGGGTGCTGCCAGGCTGCGACGACTTGTTACCTCCGTTTTGACCCGCTGGGGCTACGAAGATGATGTGATGACCCTCAGTGCCTACGTAAGCTGGCCCCTCCTTTGGCCGAAGAGCCAAATTCGTTTGGGGGTGGGGGACACCACCCCACATACAACACCGCCAGTCGTGCCGGCGCCAAACCATGGCAAGACCACCGCAACGCTACCGGACATGCCGGACATGCATATGGCACAGGATCCGTACATGCATATGGCACAGGATCCGGAAGACGACGATGATGGTACATTTACCAATGTCGATAAGTACTTTGCCAAACATGGGTACGGTGACGAATTCTTGGGGCCTCCTTCTCAAGAACCCAACCCTGCAAAAGACGATCGCGATCTAGCTGGTACCACGGAGAAACCCAATTGCAACAGGCATCGTCTAGCGTTCAGTTCTCAGGAGACGCCTCCAGCTGCCGCCTTCACCGAGCCTCAGATAGCCGAGGTGCGAAATATTATCAGCCCCAACACACTCAAGAAGGCGGCCCCATTACAGCAGAAGAAGAAGGGACAGAAAAGAAAGAATAACAAGGGTGGTGCAAGCCAGCCAGCACCGAGTATGATCCATGCTCAGGACAGGCCACCTTCTCCTAAGGATATCTCGAGGAGGGTGCATGTGGCGGTTAGGCCGATGCTACTTACTAATCTGCTCAATGCTGCAACCGGTGCTATGCGGAGTATGCATGATAGTTTTCTTTCTTTGGAGAAGTGGCGTCTCTCCGAGAATGATGTGGCATACCCGGTTTTCGTGGCCAAGGTGCTAGAGGGAAAGGGCTTTGTGGATAGCGCCATCGGGGGTACGATCGTCCTGCGGTTTGATGACATCTTCGCTATGTTTAACCTTCATCCGCTGCACTACACCTTCGTTTGGCTATTTTCGCTGAGTATGGAGATGCGGATAATTAGAGACAAGACCCCGGACATCGTGATAGTCGACCCCTTCTACATGCGGGCCAAGATCTTGGGCAGCGCTGGGGACCGGCAAGTCGCGAGTTCACACCTCGAAGGCGTCATTCTGGCAAACCCAGATAAGAATAACTTCCTCGTGCCTTACTTTCCTGAGTAAGTCATCCCCTCACCGCCCCTTAACATATGATTTCTTAGATTTTGATCGTTCTTTTTTTGTCTAACATTCCGTGTTTTGTGCAGCGACACACATTGCACACTCATCCTCTTAAGCCCGAAATATTCCATGGCCACGTATTTCGACTCGGACCATCAGTCGAAGAAACACTATAAAAATATCAAGAAAGTTCTTGATGATGTTCTCCCCGGCTACGCCAGATCTAGAGGCACCTTCAGCAGGACAATTCGTAGGTACGGCAAGCAATTGTTCACCCACAATATGACGTTCCCCTGCGTCAAGCAGCCGCCTGGCAGTCAGAAGGACGCCTACTACACCCTCCATCACATACGGGCGATCGTACGGGACCATAATCACCTTCTGCTACCAAATAATCTCAAAGATTGGGCCACACGCTTGTCGGCAATCCAGGACGCGAACATCAGAAAAGAATTCTATCGCATCCAGTCGGAGTTTGCGGAAATCATCCATCAAGATGTCCTTCGTACCTCGGGGCAGTTCTACGTCTGATATCAACCGTCCAACAGTGAGATAGAACCAACGCTACAAATGCAGGCCGACAACACCCGCGATTTCATGACCATCACGAAAGACGACGGCTTCATCGATGCTCCGGCCCCTGAGACGAGTCGAAAGTAGTGATGCTATGTAGTTCTGAAATGTCGATTGGCTCATGTTGTAATATTAAACTTTAATGAACTTGTATGTCACTTTGGTTTGGATAGTCGTACAACTTATATGTAATTGATGCTATTTATTAGTAGGACCATGAATCGTGCTATTAATGTGTTGTTTTTCTCTTCCGATCCTTTTGTTGCATACTTATATATTGCTTATGTATTGTCTGTGAATTGCTACTAACCTTTTTTTTGGCTAGTGCATAGAGATGCCGTTGTATGTCGTGTACAAGGGTAAGGTTCCCGGAGTCTACGACGACTGGGAGGTGTGTCGGAGACAGGTTCACCATTTCAGCGGTAACAGTTACAAAGGGTACACCACTAGGGCGGAGGCGGAAGTTAGATACGCGCGCTATCTAGCGGAGAGAGGAGGGAGCATTGGAGGAACCGGATGAAGACCAGTTTCATCACGATGATGCTCATCGTGATGACCGCAGCTCTCTTCTATGTGATGGTAGTTTAGATGATCGATATCGACTTGTAATGTGAAGACAAACTCGCTAGTCCCGGTCTCGAGACTTGTAATGTTCTAACTTTGTTTGGTATTTTAAATTCGGTGACTAATGATGAATTGTATTCGGAGACTAATCTTCTATTGTATTTGATAAATCTGTTGTTTATATGTTCTACTGTCTATATTCTATGCAGTAATATGGTTTGTAACCTGTGCAAATATTAGAAAAGAAAAAAATCCCTAATATTCATACTAGTGGCGCACCACTCTGCACTTTAGTGGCGCACTGCAATAAGCACACTAGTGGCGCATCATCTACAAGTGCGCCATTAGTAAGCCAGAGCACAAGGTAAATATGCCCCCCTAGGAGGCATACTAATGGCGCACCGTGTGATATACTAATGGCGCACTCCCTGGTGCGCCATTAGCATCTGGTATACTAATGGCACACCAGGGGTGCACCATGAGTATTAATTACTAGTGGCGTGGTGCTAGTGGCGCACCTGTAGTGCGACATTAATGGTCAAAACAGGTGCGCCACTAGTAGGCCTTTTCCTAGCTTCGAACAGATATCTTCCTCTGGATTACAATCTGGAGAGGGGTGGGGAGGGTTTGCCATTGAACCCACAATGGAGCGATGTCTGCATGACATTGTATTGCCGTGCAAAACTCTTATCTTTTTCTCTATATATTCAGCATGACTGTGTACAATATCTGACATGCATACGAAAAAAATATGGTGAGATTATGGAAGGAGAGCATGCAGAAATTTAGAGTGATGGTAACAACCAGAGGATGGATCCAAAAAATGGTAGCAGGCTGATGATTGCTTTAATTTAATAAAAAGACAAATGATGATTGCTTTACTATTTGTTTCCCACCCAAGATGAACAACATAGGCATACCCTAGGTGAACCAGATATTAGACAGAGATACTATTCATTACTTCCTCGATATGTGCCCCACAACTAATTTAGAACTCAAGTTTGAACATTAATTTGGACCTGACTTGGAGTCCAAGAGGTGAACAGGACGATAAAGTAGCAGGTAATTTTAAGCAATGCATAACATAAGCAGAAACAAAAGAGTGCGACCTCTCTTGTGGACCCGTGTACTCATCAGGTTCATCTGCTGAGTCGATGATGGTGTTGCCTTTGCGGTGGGTGCCGACGGTAGGGAAGGAGATCTGAGGCGGCGAAAGACGGTCAAGAGTCGTGATGTCTGGTTTGGTGGATGCTTCTGTCGATGAAGCAGCTTAGGTGAGGTGGACGACGTCGCGACAGGAGCATGACAAACAACACAAAGTTCCCTTCAACACCTACCTGTAACTGAAGTAATTCTGTAAGGGCTCATTTGGCTTGCATGATTTTAAAAACGCATGGATAAGAAAAACACCGGAATAGGATAGGAATGCACATGGTAAACATAGCATTTGTAAACAGAGTATTTCTGTCAACTTGGGTGTTTGGTTTACAGGAATTGGAAGAGCTGTGGAATGCAAAGAAAGATGGCGAAAATAAAGTGAAACTATATGAAAGCGTGTACAGTTAGAATGTTATTCTTCCACTAATGCACTTGGTCTTGTTTTCATGCATAGGATTTTTAAAATTAAGTCCAGGTGGACGTTTTGCGTCATTCCTTTCAACAAAATGCATGAATAATTGAATAGTAGAGTGCCATTGGAAAATTCCCTATTGCTATGTTTTTTCGTTGAACCAAAATAGCCCTAATGGATCGACATGAATGTATAGTAATAAGTGATGCAACAAGTGTACAACCTCTTTGCCGTAGCCGTGTAGACCTCAGAATCATTGGGTTGGTCGCTGAAGTAGTTGAGGCAGAGGTGGCTGTCGGAAGTGTGGAGGAAGATCTAAGTAATCTGTAGATGGCATCTAGGGCACTACTTTGTTGTGATGGATCGTTCTGTCGTTGGAGAAGCTCCGATGAGCCATAAGACGTCAAGGCTGAAGCAGCACAAGACAGACATCGTCAATGTCAAGTGGGATTCTAATAGCATCTCCAATAGATGATGTAAAATAGATGTAAAATTTACATCACCAAAAGCCACCTGACTACAACAGATGAGGTAAAAACGGTTGACTCTGAACTTTACTGTCGAAACTGAAATTCACCATGGAATCTGAATGTTACTGTCGAAACTGAACGCAATGGTAGCAGAGAGGCACTTGACATGTAGTTTAGGTAGGGCCTGCAGTTCATCTTCAACCTGCACCCCCCTGAGCCGCCAGCCACCACCGGCTGAACTGCCGGCCCCAGCGCCGCCTCGCTGCCCCGAAACAACTCCCCACCGCCGGTCCGCCGTCGCCCCGGCCAGCCCTCTAGGCCTCCCCACCCTGAACCCTATGATAGATAGTGGGGTACCTCTTCGGTGAGCCCCCGTCCGCGCTGCGGGTGGTTCTTCCTTAACTCCGGCGAGCCCCCCCCTGAAAATCGACTGACACAAAAGTCGATTCAGTTGACTGAAGTGTAGCTAAATTGGAGCAGAGCAGCAGCACGAGCGAGGGGGAGAGTAGCAGCAGCAGAAGCGCGAGCGATCAAGCAAGAGCCGGAGCAGCAGCAGCTGGGCGAGTGAGCAATCAAGCGAGAGCCAGAGCAGCAGTAGCAGATCCGACTGGTATGGACTCTGTCACCTAAGGGGCCTCGCCCTGGGGGAGAGCCACCGTGGAGATGTCGCCCGTGGCGCTTACTTCAAGGTAGCCGCTCCATAGGGTGCGGGATGGAGCAACGTCCGTGCCGGGAGGTCGAGTTAAGGAGAAGGTGCGATGCGATGAGTGTACAACCTCTTTGGTGGCGCCGAGTAGGCCTCGGCTTCGTCCGAGGAGTCGGTGAGGATGTTGCGGTTCCAGTGGAGCAGGTTAAGGCGGCATTATGGGGATGGAGTAGCCGCGATAGATGAGGCAATCATCGGAGCTGCTCCTTGGAGGTGGAGGACGGGGCGGCTGAATCGGCGGGACAACGAGATGTACGACGGATCCTCATCCATGGAGGTGGACAAGGGACATCGAGTTGTTGCGGTGGATGACATCGTCGGGGAAGAGGCTCTGCTGGGCAGCGGTGAGGTGGCAGATGGAGGAGGGTGGGGTTTCGCGGCTGAAGCGGAGAGGTTATGGCGGCCTGAGATTTCGAATGGCGAAAAGGGGGCGATGGGAGGGGGTGAACCATGACTTAGGGGCGCGCTTGTCCAAAATGTAGGGTGTGTTACGAAAGTACCCCCCACCGATTTGAACTAGCGGCCCTTTCAGCTCAGGGTTAGAAGGGGGATTTCGTGTGTCGGGATTTGGCAGCTGGAGGGAGTTTTCGCGCGCGTTGTAATTTCGGGATAGCAAGGCGCGGGTTGTGAAGGCGCTAGTTTTGGGAGCACGATATCTGAATTTTCGGGATATAACAAGGTGCGGGTTGAATTTTAGGGACAAGCCTAACGTGTAGTAATATTGTACTTGTACGTACCAAATCAATTCGCACTTCCCTCAACCAAAAAGAAAACAAAAAAAGTAAAACTATTCACACCACACAAAGAGAGAGTCTTGCCCCGTTTTACTATACAAATGCTATTCAAAGCTACTCCTTCCTTCCATCTATATAGGGCCTAATGCATTTTTCGATTGTAACTTTGACCAAATATTAGAGCAATAATATATGACATGCAACTTACACAAAGCACACTATTAAATTCGTCTGTGAAAGGTTCTTTCAATGATATATTTTTCACATTGTGCATGTCATGTACTATTAATCTTGTCAATAGTCAAAGGTGGTCTTGAAAAACTCATTATGCCCTATATAGATGGAAGGAGGGAGTATAAATCCATGTTATGTCCAATTAATTTTTTTCGCTTGCTGTATAATGCATGTAACCTACTCATACCAACATTTTAGTGCATTCCAAATGTCTATACTACCGCTGCAATTCGAACTAAATTTGAATTTGTTTCTCTATTTCAATAATAATCTACAATCATGATTGTTACCAACTTCAACCATCATTCATGTATTACCTTAATAACACACCACATGATTACTATAGAGATAGATATGAACTATGTGTACTTCATGAACTCGAATTCTATTTTTTGAATACACTTGATGTTGATTCCAAATAATAGTACATTTGATGTACTAACTATATATTCATAATCTAAACCATGTTCCATACGTACACTGTGTTTATCACACAAAGTATGGTGCCCCGCCCCCTACATTATGACAAGTATTTAGACCTGAGCTGCAAAAGCCACACATTAGCCCAAATTATAATCAATGTTCTATGTATTATACGTAGTACTAGCAAGATGCCCATGCGTTCCACAGAACATCAACATGATCAAGGGGACGCCTAATTTGCAAATATGAAGAGGGGTGTGGGTATCTTTTTTCAAAATTGCCATAGTTTCCTTCCTATCCGCCAGATAAAAATCGAACGGCCTATATTATAGGATGGCAGGCACACCATCATCAACAACCCCCTTTTGTTATAAGAGTAGAGATAGAATATATTATATGTAGTATAACATGTTCGTAACCACACCATGTTTATCACCGTTATATATATTTAGACATGCGTCAGTTTAAAATACTATGATAAATTCGTCAAATATCCGAATTCGCTTTTTACAATGAAGTATGGTCTCTAGTCGTCTTTTACACCCACACAATCCTCTTATCTTTGTAACTAACGCCAACTTTCTCTCGTGCATGCACACGCCCACATCCCTCTCACCCTCCCTCAGCGTTCTCTAGGTCCATCGCGCAAATTCGTCTTTTCACTTTAGGTCGTTCACCCACGGTGTGTGTAGGCCCCCCAGCTCCTTCTTTACGACACACATCGATTGATATGCCACTCTAGCTAGGTGTGCCCAGCACAAACACAAGATTCCCCTCTTCTCTTATCACTGTCCATGCCTCACTCCCACCACTCTTTTCATCGATCTCGTACTCGCACTGCTTCCCACTCGATATAGTATGCTTCTCGTACCACCTCCTAGATGCATCCCTCTCTCTCTATCCTTCTCCCCGTGCCTCATTTGCTTCTAACACACACATGCATGTATACCGATTGATGTCCCAACATATACCTACAACGACTTTAACTATTCCCCCCCCATCGATCGACGTACCTCATAAGTTATGTCTCTCCCTTCTCTAACAAAGGGTGACTGGTCTTCCTATCTAGTTATGTCTGCTTACCACAACCATATGGTCCCCCCTCATCATTCGTGCATGGCTCCTGACCCGTCTCTCACACGCACGTGCACAGACAAGCAGCCATCTCCTCTCTTATTGATATTGCGGGCATACCCTCTGTCGGTGTCAAAACCGGCGGATCTCGGGTAGGGGGTCCCGAACTGTGCGTCTAGGCGGATGGTAACAGGAGACAAGGGACACGATGTTTTTACCCAGGTTCGGGCCCTCTCCATGGAGGTAAAACCCTACTCCTGCTTGATTGATATTGATGATATGGGTAGTACAAGAGTGGATCTACCACGAGATCAAGGAGGCTAAACCCTAGAAGCTAACATGTGGTATGATTGTTGTAATGGTTGTTCGTCCTACGGACTAAAACCCTCCGGTTTATATAGAATCCGGAGAGGGCTAGGGTTACACAGAGTCGGTTACAATGGTAGGAGATCTACATATCCGTATCGCCAAGCTTGCCTTCCACGCCAAGGAAAGTCCCATCCAGACACGGGATGAAGTCTTTAATCTTGTATCTTCATAATCTTGGAGTCCGGCCGATGATGATAGTCCGGCTATCGGACACCCCCTAGTCCAGGACTCCCTCAGTAGCTCCCAAACCAGGCTTCAATGACGACGAGTCCAGCGCATATATAGTCTTCAGTGTTGCAAGGTGGGTTCTCCTCAAAATTCCATGTGCTTGCCGAATAGTGTCCGGCTCCCTTACAAATGTTGCGCTCCTAGGCTTCCACGCCCAATAATGGCCCTCTTCCACGCATCGCACGAATGCGAAAAGCCAGGGTATCTTTTATGTTTTACCCCTTAGCTGCGCAAATAATCTGCCTATAAGAGAGATAAGAATCTAGATCCAAATCACACCATCCTCCTTCCGCGAGTACTCATCGGACCGCTTCTGACCAAAACCCCATTCCAGCATGGACCGTCGACGCGGCTCCTCTCGCGCTCCCAGCCCTCCGCCAGGAGATTGGAGGAGATGTTCAGTTCCGCACAACGAGTTGTTGAAGCTTCAAGTGGAGGGATATCTTCCTCCGGCCTTTATGGTCCCGGTTCGAGCCGGGCTGGCCACCTACAAAGGTGGGAAGCAAGCGGAGGCCACCCCTAGCCCCTCTAAAGGAGAGCGGGTGTGCTTCATCCCCTATCTAATAAGGGGGCTTGGATTTCCCGTACATCTGTTCCTCTGCGGGCTTCTGGAGTTCTATGGACTCCAGCTCCATCACCTCACGCCCGCCTCTATTCTGCACATCGCGGGCTTCATAGCTCTTTGCGAGCTATTCCTGGGCATCGAGCCCCATTTTGCACTGTGGAAGAGGCAATTCTGCCTCATACCCCGTTCTCACGAGGGGTCAATATATCAAGTGGGCGGTGCCGAGATATGGCGCATCGCCGGGACCGGATATCCATCCGGAACCCCAAAGAAGTCATCCGAAGACTGGCCTTCGGAATGGTTTTATGTAGAAGACGCTCCACTGCCGGACCCAGTTCGGATCGGCCTCCCGGAGTTCAGCAAGGTTCCTCTGAAGAAACACCTAAGTTAGCGCCCGCGGAGCCCTCAACTAGAGGAAGACAAGGGCGTCCATTATTTGATGGGCCGGATAAGGTTGCTGGCCCATTCCGCATTGACCATGATTGGAGTCATGGCCACGTGCTTAATGCGGGGGGTGCAGCCGCTGCAATACAGGGGCCACCCCATGTGGGATTTCAACGGGGAAAATGACGCCACCCGTCATGGCCGCAGAGGGCCGGGATCGGCCGAAGATCTGGTGAAGATTCTGTCCGGCCTGTACAAGGGGGAGAAGGAGGACTTCCTCCAGACGAGCCCATTGAATGGGTTCTCCATGAATAACCCTCGGCGCTGGGTAAGCGGACATTTTATTTATCCGACCCCTGCTTTCAAAGTTAAGTACCTTACTTTACGATTTCGACGAAGGAGCTGCGTCGGGATGTGGAGGGCATACATAGTCCGGCTCCACAACCCGAGGATCCAGGAAGATCCCTTGATCCGGCCTCCGAAGAGGATCCGGACATAAAGGTGGAGCTAATCGACGGGGTGTTCCACCAACTCAGTATGGACAACGCTCTAGTCGCCATTACGGCTGACTACCCCGGCTTGTTACCGGCTTCCCAGGTACTTATGACCGAAGTCCTGACAGCATTATTTCATCCTTGCACATTCCTGACCTCCGTATACAACGGTGTCTTGCAGGAGGTGCCTTCAAGGCGGGAAGCCGAACCCGCGGCGGCTGACCAACAAGGGTCAGTCCGACCCCGCAGGTGGAAGAGGGGTGCGGTGCGAATCGAAACGTCACCGCAACGGTATAGCTCGCGACCGTTATTTAGGAAAAGATTCCTAGGGGCGTATTAATGCTCATGAATTTTTCAGGAGAAAGAGCGCTCGCCGGACTGTGCCCGGCGAGGTTGCCACCCAAGCCTCCGCTAGCCAGGCTCCAACACCTGGTCCGGAGGGGGAGGCGAGCGCAAGGCGCGAGCCGGATACTCCTCCAACGGAGGATGCCGACAGGCTGTCCGCCACCAGGTCTGAGGTGGAGAGTGCCATGAACCATAGGCGCCGCCGGAAAGTTTTTCGTGACGCGTGTTTCTCCCCTGAGGCGTTGAATGCCTTTAACGCGGGAGACGCGCACCTCCGTGCTGCTCAAGATGGTTTAACCAGAGCCATGGAGCAGTATGTAAAAGACATACGGGTAAGGGATTATAGTAGCGGTTTATGCCAGTAGCCCCCGAGACCTAAAGTAGTTAAAATAACTGATTTAAGGATCTTTTAATGTGCAGGATCTTACAGAGAAGAATACCCAATTGTTCCAGGAGCTACAAGAGTGCAAGGCCCAACTTGAGGCCGCACTCGCTACCGCAGGAGGAGACACAGAGACCCCTCCTGGTAACACATTATTTCAAAAAGATAAGCGGTGTGCGGCGTGCGTGTAAGTCTGACAATGATATTGCAGATGGTGCCGGACTGGATCTGGACAAGCAACACCTACTGCGCCAGCTGAAGGCCGGCGAGAGGGTGCTTATGAAGGTGCAGCAGGAGAGGAACAAACTCCAGGATGCCCACACCCAGCTTGGGGAAGAGCTGAAAGGTGTTCGAGCCGAGCTGTCTGGCTCCGTGAAGGAGAATCAGCGGCTTCGTCGCGGCATCTATGGTAAGTGCTTGAGCGAATTCTTTTGAAAAGAAGAGTTCGGTGAGGGAGCCTATTGACAGAAATATGTCTGTAGGTGCGCTCACAGGTCGCCATGCGGAGGAAATGCCCGGTTCGATGGGTGACCAACTTCCCGAGCTGGTGCAACTGCTCGAACGTGTTCGGCAGGCGATGGGTGGCGTCGTCCAGGCCCTATGGCCGTCCGTCTCCCTACTCGAGGGCCTTGGAGAGCTTGCGGAGAAGCTTCAGGGAGCGCGGCAGCGCTTCCGTTTATGGAAGATATCGGCCTGCCGTCAAGGTGCCAGGGAGGCCTGGGCCATGGTGAAGACGCGGTACAAGAAGGCGGATCCAAACCACATGGTCGAGGTCGGACCTGTGGGGCCCGATGGAAAGGAGATCCCTATGAGCTTAGTGTACGGCCAAGTAGAGTTGGCCGCTAAGTATTCCCAACGGGACTGTAAATTAGACAGCATGTTAGACGGGATTGAGGACGATTGCAGTCAGTCAATTTGATGATGTATTTAAAATGACATGAAAAATGTCTTCTAGCCGGATTGTATATCGTTTGTCTTTGACGACCTTTTTGCTTCGACCTGGGGACCCTAGAGTCTGGAGTGTGTCCGAATACCTTCTCGGTTATGACAAAACCGGGGCATGCATGGAGACCAAGCGTAGGGATCATTAGTGCTTTATTAGACAAGTGCGAAACTAGTTATGTTATATTACATGGTTAGTAAGAAACATCTTCCAGGGAGAATAGTTCCGTTAAGGGTTCCTTTCCCTGGGAGACATGCCCTAAAGTGCATGTCCGGACTGCAAAAAAAGTAGGAAAACATCTGGGGGCAGATAGATAAATGTGTAAAAAATCATCTTTCAAGTCACTGACCGAATAATCTCTTAAGAACGCTAGCTTTCGGCTTCACCCAGTCTGAGGTACACATCCGGCTGACCCCGCAGTAACAATCGCAGAGGTGCTCCCTTTACCTCCTAGCCGAACAATCGGGAACGTAGGGGTAAGCACAGGAGCCAGGCAACCCAGCTTGGCCAAAACTTAAGTCATATCGATGCATATAATGGTGAATGAAAGGTACATGTGGAAGTTTGACACATGTGCTGGGCATGAAGCCCTTATAAGTAAGCTTCTGTTAGAGAGGCCCCCAGGTATAATGAGTGCGGGTAGCACATCAGGTGTGTGCGGACGATGCACAAATAGGCCCTCAAGGGCTTTTATGAAAAAGGTAGGAGAAGAGAGAGAAACAAAAGACAGCTGAAGTGTGAAAATGTGGAGGAAGGAGACAAACTCTTAGTCCGGCGCTAGGTGTAGAATCTTCAGAGGCGGGCTGCGTTCCAAGGGTTCGGCTCGAGTCGGTTGTCCGATGCATTCCGTAGACGGTATGCTCCGCCGGTCAGGACTTGGTCGATGATGAAGGGACCTTCCCATTTGGGCTTGAGTTTGTCCTTTTTCTTGTCCGGCAGGCATAGCACTAGTTCGCCAACATTGTAAGTTTTAGCCCGTACCTCTCTGTTTTGATATCTTCGAGCCTGCTGCTGATAGAATGCGGAACGGGCCTTTGCCACATCGCGTTCCTCCTCTAATGCGTCCAAGCTGTCCTGCCGATCCAGCTCAGCTTCTCTTTCTTCGTACATGCGCACTCAAGGTGAGTCATGAATTATGTCACAGGGCAAAACTGCCTCTGCGCCGTATACCATAAAGAATGGTGTGAATCCGGTAGTACGGTTTGGCGTGGTCCGCAGCCCCCAGAGTATGGAGTCGAGCTCCTCTACCTAGTGCGTGTTAGATTCCGTAAGGGACCACACTAGCCTGGGTTTGATTCCGCTCATTATTAGACCATTTGCTCATTCCACTTGACCGTTGGTTTGAGGGTGGTAAACTGAAGCGTAGTCGAGCTTAATGCCCATATTTTTGCACCAGAGTTTGACCTCGTCGGCCGTGAAGTTCGTGCCGTTATCGGTAATGATGCTGTGGGGGACGCCGTAACGGTGTACTACCCCGGATATGAAGTCTATCACTGGTCCGGACTCTGCCGTTTTAAATGGGTTAGCCTCTATCCATTTGGTGAATTTATCCACCATGACCAGTAGGTATTTTTGCTTGTGGGTTCCCCCTTTAAGGGGTCCAACCATGTCAAGCCCCCAGACCGCGAACGGCCAGGTAATGGGTATAGTTTTGAGGGCAGTGGGTGGCATATGGCTCTGATTAGCAAAGCGCTGAGAACCGACGCATCTTTCGACTAAGTCCTGAGCATCTGCCCGGGCCGTTGGCCAATAAAATCCTGTACGGAAGGCCTTGCCTACAAGGGCCCGGGCTGCGGCGTGGTGTCCGCCTAGTCCGGCATGAATTTCAGCTAGAAGGTTTCGCCCTTCCTCTTCGGAGATACACCTTTGAAGGACTCCGGTTGTGCTTTTCTTATAAAGTTCTCCCTCGTGGACCTTGTAGGCTTTAGATCGCCGAAATATGTAGCGGGCCTCATTTTGGTCTTCGGGAAGTTCCTGCCTAATTAAGTAGGCTAGGAATGGCTCTGTCCACGGGGCGATTACTGCCATTATTTCATGGACTGAAGGTGTTATTTCATCGACCGAGCCGTCGATTATGTTAGATTGTTCTGCGTTGGGTGGTGCGGTTGCTTCCGGGTTGTTATTTCCGGACTCCTCTTCCCATAGTACGGATGACTTAAAGAGCCGTTTCAGGAAGATGTTTGGAGGGACAACGTCGCGTTTCGCGCCGATGCGTGCCAATACGTCGGCTGCTTGGTTATTATCCCGGGCTACGTGGTGGAATTCGAGTCCTTCGAACCGAGCTGACATTTTTAGGACAGCGTTACGATAGGCTGCTATTTTCGGATCCTTCGCGTCAAAGTCTCCATTTACTTGGGATATTGCAAGGTTTGAATCCCCGCGCACCTCTAGGCGTTGAATGCCCATGGAGATTGCCATCCGGAGGCCATGTAGGAGGGTTGGAGTCCGTGTACATTATCTGAAGTACGTATAGGACTGTGTCCCCGGTTGGGGACGTTAATACGATGCCAGCCCCCAAGCCGGCCAACATTTTGGAGCCGTCGAAATGCATAATCCAATTGGAGTATGCGCCGTACTCTTTAGGGAGTTCGGCTTCAGTCCATTTAGCGACAAAGCCAGCCAAGACTTGCGACTTTATAGCTCACCGAGGTTTGTACGTTATATCGAATGGTAAGAGCTCAATGGCCCATTTTGCGATCCTGCCCGTCACGTCGCGGTTGTTTATAATGTCGTTGAGGGGCACTTCGGAGGCCACTGTTATCGAACACTCTGGAAAGTATTGTCGAAGCTTCCGGGATGCCATGAACACCGCGTACGCTATCTTTTGATAATGCGGGTACCGGGACTTGCAGGGAGTTAGGACAGTGGATACGTAGTACACTGGTTTTTGAAGAGGGAATTTATGCCCTTTTGTTTCTCGTTCGACGACGAGCACCGCGCTTACAACTTGATGTGTTGCCGCGATATATAACAACATTGGTTCGCCCAGGTTAGGCGCAGCCAAGACCGGATTTGTTGCCAATATGGCTTTTATTTCTTCGAGTCCGGCAGTGGCAGCATCCGTCCACTCGAAGTGTTCGGTGTGCCTGAGGAGGCGATAGAGGGGCAATGCCTTTTGTCCCAAACGGGAGATAAAGCGGCTTAGAGCCGCCACGCATCCATTTAATTTTTGTATTTGTTTGAGGTCTTTTGGAATATCCAGCTGTGACAGAGCTCGGATCTTGGCTGGGTTTGCTTCAATTCCTCTATTGGATACAATGAAGCCCAGGAGCTTTCCGGCTGGTACGCCGAAAACGCATTTTTCTTGACTCAGCTTAATGTCATATGCTCGGAGGTTGTCGAATGTGAGCCTCAAATCGTCTACTAGAGTTTTGACGTGTTTGGTTTTGACGACTACGTCGTCTACGTATGCCTGTACTGTTTTGCCAATATGGGTAGCCAGACATGTCTAAATCATGCGCTGATATGTTGCACCGGCGTTTTTGAGTCCGAAGGGCATCGTGTTGAAGCAGAATGGTCCATATGGAGTAATGAATGTCGTTGCGGCTTGGTCCGCCTGCACCATCTTGATTTGATGGTAGCCGGAGTATGCGTCAAGGAAGCACAATGAATCGTGCCCTGCAGTAGCATCGATTATTTGGTCGATGCGGGGAAGGGGGAAGGGATCCTTTGGGCAGGCCTTGTTGAGGTCTTTAAAATCGACACATAGGCGCCATGATTTGTCCTTCTTTGGTACCATTACCAGGTTTGCTAGCCAGTCCGGATGTTTGATGTCTCTGATGAATCCGGCTTCCAGTAGTTTGGCTAGCTCTTCTCCCATTGCCTGTCATTTGGGTTCGGAAAATCGCCGAAGAGCCTGTTTGACTGGCTTGAATCCTTTTAGGATGTTTAGGCTGTGTTCTGCCAATCTGCGTGGGATTCCTGGCATATCTGAAGGGTGCCAGGCAAAGATGTCCCAATTTTCCCGAAGGAATTCTCGTAGGGCGGCGTCTACATCAGGGTTCAACTGTGCCCCGATGGAGGCCGTCTTTGTTGGGTCCGTTGGATGGACCTGGAATTTGACTATTTCATCCGCTGGTTTAAAGGAGGTGGAGTTGGATCTCTTATCGAGTATCACATCATCCCTATTCACCATAGGGCGCAGCGCAGTGAGTTCTTCCGCTGCTAGGGCTTCGGATAGTGCCTTCGGGGCTAATGCGGCTGTCTTGTTTTCGGCGCGGAGTGCTGTGTCCAGATCACTAACGAGAGTGATTATTCCGCCGGGCCCGGGCATCTTAAGCTTCATGTACCCGTAATGGGGTATGGCTTGAAAAATTGTGAATGCCTCTCGTCCTAATATAGCGTGATATCCGCTGCTGAACGGGGCCACTTGGAACGTGACCTCTTCGGACCTGTAATTATCCGGCGAGCCGAACACCACATCAAGTGTGATTTTTCCTGTGCAGCGTGCTTCCCGGCTAGGGATTATTCCTCTAAAGGTTGTGCTGCTTCGCTCAATGCGGCTCCAGTCTATTTCCATTTTTTGAAGAGTTTCCTCGTAGATGAGGTTTAATCCGCTACCGCCATCCATCAGTACCTTGGTAAGACAAAAGCCGTCCACTATTGGACTGAGGACCAATGCGGCTGGTGCTCGGGCTGTTCCGAATTTAGGTTTCGTCACTGGCGTTGAAGGTGATGGCCGAGTCGCTCCATGGATTTGTTGTTGCTACTTGGTAGACTTCGGCGAGGCTGCGGATTGTTCGTTTCCGCATATTATTTGATGCGAAAGTTTCGAAGACTGTTAACACCGTACTGGTACTGTTGGAGTGGTTCTCCGGGGCTAGAAGCTCTTCGCTACTTTTGGCCACCTGCCGCAGTATCCAACATGCTCGAAGGCTATGTGTTGGAGTGGCGCCTTCTGTACTGTGAATTTTACAGGGTCCGCTGAGCCATCCCTCCAGTACGGTTCCGTGCCCTTTATGGGGTTTTTGCTTTTTGGTTTTTGTACCTGGTGCCTGAGTATGATGCACCCTTTTGTTTCGGACTAGGGTTGTATTCGGGGCCGGATTGTCCCAAAACTTAGTTTCGATTTTCCGGAAACTCTCCATCGCATAGTACTTTCGTACTATGGACGCCAGATCGTCGAAGCGTGTAATTTCACGACGACTGACGGTGTTCAAGATTCCCTCGTCCGTGCAGTTATTGCAGAAAATTGAAATTGCGTTTCCTCTCCGCAGTCCTTTATCCTGTCCATAACCAGGAGGAATCTGGCCCAGTAATGATGTACTGTTTCAGCGGGCTCTTGCCGGATTTGAGATAGATCGCATATGTCTGGGTGGGTGGGTGGAATTGAGTCCGGAACCCTACCCATCTCGAGGCTCAAGGGCCGAAAAGTTTCCGAATTTGGAAGCTTGGATTGCTGGACGTTGTCCAACGAGTCTGGTCTGATGCCTGACTTTAGGTTCAGTGCTTGATCGAAGTCCGTCCCTCCGCGGAAATCCGTCATGGAGAGTTCGGGAGTCCGGACATGACTAGTTTTCAATACAGAAGAAGAGTCGCCGTGTTGTTCCTCTACCACCGCAATGTGGTGGGTAACCTGGGGAGAGTTAATCTCTCTCAGATCGGTTTTAAGCCTAATCTGATTGTAGTCTGTAGCGACTCCCAGGGCGGTGATGCGATCCAAGAGCTCGTTTACGGACGATAGCTCTATTGGATCCAGCTGCTCGGCGAATTCCGAGCTGACGTGAAGATTGCTTTTGATGACCCGAGAGGTCATCGTCGAAGCGGTGGCCGAACAGGCGGTCATGAGAAAACCACCCAGCTGGATAGTTTGGTCGGCGGCCAAGGCTCCTTTGGCAAAGATACCGTCTTTAAAGACGGGAAGAGGCATCCTTCCTATCGGTGACGGCACATAGGAACTCTCGATGAAAGCACCAATGTCGGTGTCAAAACCGGCGGATCACGGGTAGGGGGTCCCGAACTGTGCGTCTAGGCGAATGGTAACAGGAGACAAGGGGCACGATGGTTTTACCCAGGTTCGGGCCCTCTCGATGGAGGTAAAACCCTACTCCTGCTTGATTGATATTGATGATATGGGTAGTACAAGAGTGGATCTACCACGAGATCAAGGAGGCTAAACCCTAGAAGCTAGATTATGGTATGATTGTTGTAATGGTTGTTCGTCCTATGGACTAAAACCCTCCAGTTTATATAGACACCGGAGAGGGCTAGGGTTACACAGAGTCGGTTACAATGGTAGGAGATCTACATATCCGTATCGCCAAACTTGCCTTCCACGCCAAGGAAAGTCCCATCCGGACATGGGACGAAGTCTTCAATCTTGTATCTTCATAATCTTGGAGTCTGGCCGATGATGATAGTCCGGCTATCCGGACACCCCCTAGTCCAGGACTTCCTCACCCTCCATTTGTCTAGCAAGCCTATCCCACCATTTGTTATAAGCAACTCCACTACCACCCCCTCCAACCCTCTAGCTCTGTCTCTCTCCCAACCTTATTCCTCTCCTACACATATGCATGGATGACGATCGATCTCCCTTAATACATGAGGTAGATCGATCTCCTTAATACATGAGGTAGGCCTCTCTCCTCCTCCACACATATACCAGCCATTTGTTGACACCAGATTTTGGCACAGTCAAGAACTTATTTAAAATGGCCTCAAATGGAGAAGTGTTCTACATGAAAAAGTTTCGTATTGTCGATACGAACATCTTTGAAGTTTGGGCCATCTCCATCTGATTTCATCTCGAAGGCCGAAGTTGTGTTCGAAATACTGAGATTTTGTATTCAGAACACTATTCGGCACATTACGCCCCCAAGACTGCCTCGTATGGAAAAATGATCTACATGGATTATCTTCGTCTCGTCGAAATGATTGATTTTGATATAAGAAATGTTCCAATCCGAGTTCGTATGCAAAAGTTAGAGCCATCCGAATACAGCACTATCACGACCAAAAGTGGCGCGCCCCACCAGACACCCTGTGTGATGGGTAGCGCGAATAACAGCCTGTGTTGCACGAGCGATTTGACCCTCAAGATGAAATCTAATCAAAAAACGTTCAACATAGAAGTTGTTCGTCTCGTCGAAACGGTCAATATTTCTTTTGGGCTCGTTTCCATCCGAGGTCGTTTACCACCTCAAAAGTTACCCGCAAAGTGCAGCCAGTTTAAACCGAACAGTTTTGGAAAGTTCGGACAAAACCAATCCGAATTTGACTAGGGTTTTGGACGTGAATCCAAGCCTTTTTCCTTGCACGGGAAGTCCAGCTGCCTCTTATATACCTGAGGGGTCATGGCCGATTGAACAACACACAATCGATCAATCAATCTACCACTTTTTATCTTTTATCTTTTCTCCTTAACCCTAGTTCTTCTTCTTCCTCGTTCTTCGTTCGTTCTTCTTCATTGCAGGGCGGCGAACCTCGAGGCCCTAGGGGCGATCAGGTTGACCTAGGGCAGCCCATAGCCACCATGCGCCCAGACGGGGTCCCTCCCGGGCGTGTGGGGTTTCGGGTCCCAAAAGCGCCGGCTTGCTGTCTTGCATATCGCGCTGGAAGTCGGCCTCCCGCGGTGTGAGTTGCGGAGCATCTCCCTCGGCGCCGCGGGTACACATCGACGTGTTCGTGTGACGCGTTCCAGCGTCAACACACTTTTTGGCGACTCCGCTGGGGACGAAGCTTCGAACGGTCTCCGGCCCGTTCTTGCTACAAAGAGATCGTCATCTAGGGTTTGCAATCTACAAAGGTAATATGAATACCCAATCCCTTTATGTAGATGCAAATAATTCATATGGTGTTACTAGATCGTTCAATGAGTATACTCTATCGGCCAACCCTAGTTTTTTCAATCATGCAACTAACTACGTGCAAGGGCCGAATCAAAGTAATTTATATACTTCAACTTCTTATGATATTAGTAACATGCACCATATGTATCCCAACTCACACGCATCGGCAACCCAGCAAATTCATATGCCGATGAGCAACATGATGAGTTCGATTAATCAATTTGAAACACCCCAAGTTAGAATTTCCAATGCCATACAAGAAAGTGTTTCACCCTTTTATTCATCGGCGGCTAATGTGCAATATAGTAATCCAACCATGCCGATGAATGAGAGAATTGGCCATGCTACTAGTGGCTATTCGGCCAGTTACTCTCAAGCGTCATATGCTACACCTCATGTTACTAATTCTTCGGCACCATACACAACTGTAGATGCTCATAATTCGGCTTCACACCTTCCTGGTTATAGCCGAATGAATGTAAATTTTACAGGAGCGGTTGTGCCCAACATTGTAGGGGATGAGGTAGTGGTGGCTGCATTGAAGAGTTTAGCCCAAAATAAGAGAATTAGTGCTCTTTGCCTTGAACAACATGAAAGGGGGCTATTTCCTGATTATGCCGCAATAAAAGCTAGAGTTTTGCAAGAAGATGAATCTTTGCCAATTGATAAAATTGGCGAGAAAAAGGATGGTCTTACAACAATGCATATGCCTTCACCTAGTACTATATCATATTATACACCCCCTACACAATTGCAAAATTTCGGCAACACCTGTGTGTCATTGCCGAAAGAATCTAAAAGCATTGGAGGGCAATCATATCCGAAGTGGGCTGAAATTGAGAAAAAGCTTAAAGCTAATTTTGCTGCTCGCCGTCAGAAACAAATAGAAAAAGAATTGGCTCAGATAAAAGAAGCATGCCAATTGGTAGTATCAATAAAAAGAAGGATGATTCGGAACATGAAAGTGCTTCGGTTGAAAAATCCGAATCAAGTAGTATATATTCTGAATCCATCAAATCCAACGAGGCAAGCATTATTGAGAAAGGGAATGGCAAGCATAGGAAAACAACGGTGCTTGATTTTTCTGAAGTTAATGTTACCTACTTCCTGCCCTATGAGTTCCGTGCCGTAGAAATTGACAAGCCTCAAGGACAAGAACAAGTAGCCGAACAAAGTTCGGCTGACATGGATCTTCAAACCAATGATGCGCAGAATCAAGAAAAAGATGATGACAAGGTGTTGGGGAGCCATCCAAAGACGAAGCAAGATGTTCTTCAAGTGGCACCGCCATCATGCTCTCCCAACATATTTGAAGAGGTATGCATAGCGGGTAATTTAACTATTTTCAGATTTGGTCACAACTTTATTGTTGCTGCATCTATTAGAAAATTCGCATAGGTAATTTTGAAAGACCAATGAAGAAGGGTAATTTACTTGTTAGCAATAAAATTGTTTTAGAACATATCGGTCAACCAATTGTGCCATTTATAGAGACCGATAATGACTTATTATTGCAGCCAAAGCTTTGTCCATTGCTTTATCTAAAGTTCATATCTATTTGGGTAGCTTTGCTTATTTCATACTTGGCTTGCACTTGGTATCAATTGAGACATGTATGTTCTAACTATTTTTATTTTAGAAATTTAAAGCAAAGGTTAAATTCTGTTGAGAAAACTGATGCTAGTATAATATCTTACCCAAAGACATCGGAGATAGAGTGCAAAACACAATGCATAGCCGAATGGTGTGATGCAAAATCTGAACCATTCATTTGCTTAACTCGAAAGCCGTTCTCACAACAAGATCGGCTAGAGAATGAAAAGTTTACCTTCAATTCAAGCATGTGTGATCAAATATTTGATTTGTTGTTGCAAAATAATTATATTAGAATTCTTGATCACCATGTTGAACCATCTATCCAGGGATGAATGTATTGTAAGTTGCATGATTCGTCCAAGCATAATTTTGAGGATTGCAACATGTTTCGTCAAATAGTTAAATCGGCCATTGATAAAGGACGATTGAAATTTGTTGAGACACCAAGAGATGACCAGTCTATTCCGATTGGTCCCGATGGTAGAAAGTTTTTGCATCGGCTGATTCAAGCCGATCCATTTGAAAAGAAGGTAAAAACTACAGGTGATGGGATCAAGCTTTCAAGTAAAGAAGTTGTTGAAGAGCATAATGAACATAATCTTGAGGGCAAGAATTCCATCGAAGCTACAATGGAGACACCAAGGACTGGGGGGCAACAAGCAAATGCAATGATCGATGAAAGCAAACCAGAAGAAAACAAAGGCCGAAATAAGCGCAAGTGTAAGAGATCAAAAGTCACCTTTGCTGAACTATTGGATAAATATCAAAAGAAGAGTGAAGAGAAGAATGCTTATCGGCCAAGTCATGCAAAGAAACCAAGGTCACCCCCAAGGCGCAAATATGAGGATCGGTATTGGCAAAGTGATAATTTTAATACAACATATTCATATCCTTATTTTGGGCCGCCAATGCCAATGTCGTGGATGCCTCCCTATGCTCATATAGATACATATTCATCATGGGACAGATATGATACAAGGGCACATTCTCCATCTTATTCTAGACCATCTCATCAATACTATGCAGCTCCAAGAAGATCAACATTTGAACAATCACGCTTCAAAGACCGTTTCAATCATAAGGAATTGGTCCAGAGCTCAAGGAAGAAGAAAGAGGTGGTCAAGTAGGTTTACCGCATTAAGAGAGATGGTCGTAAGAGTGCAATTTCAGATTTGGTCTCAAATGAAAAAGAGCCAATTAAAGTGTTGACATTGGCTACTAAAGGCAATGAGACAAAGCAACCAATTATTGAGAATCGAAGTGCCAAATCTGAAGAAAAGAATTTGAGAGTGCACAAGGCCAAAAAGGAATTGCCATTGGTCAAAATAGAATCACAGCCGAGATGCCCGCTTGGCTTATCGTATTGGCAAAAGAAGAAATTACAAAAACTTAGTGCACAAGAACTTGAAGAAAGGAACATGGCATGGGTTCCCAAAGGAAGTGCTCAAAATAAGAATTATGTGCAAGCTTCCATTACAAGAAGTGCGGCAAAGGTGAAGAAGGAAAAGTGTGAAAATTACGAAGGACCAAGCTGAAGGTTTCAACATCTTTGGTCTACACATTATCCATATTCTGCAACTATGCCATTAATGCCTATGCCATGGAATTCGTCATCAGGTATGATTGGTAACCCTCAATGGGCTTATTTTAATCCATGGATGCAATATAATTTCTTACATCATGAAAGGGTGTTGCCAAATCACTATACATTTGATTAGCTACAGGTTTGTTGCTGATCCAAAGGGCCGAAATACTTGATTTGTCATTTCATTTGTTTATTTCGGCTATCTGTGCTTCGAATGAAGTTTACATGGTAATGGCCGATATTTATTTATTGTCCTAAGATTATGTCAATGCATGGTCGGTGTGGTATCCAAACATCGTCCTTAGTTCAATAGGAGACCAAAACAAGCCTCATACAACTTAAAATATGTTTGCACAATAATAAAAGCCGAATATGAAAATTTATTCGGTTTGGAACTTTTGGTTGCTGTAGGTGCTATACAGATTGAGGCTTTCAGTGATTCGTTATAAGTAGTGCAAGAAATATACAAGGGTTATCAATGTTTTGACGAATCACTTATAGTTTATCTTGTGATATGTCTAGATGCAAAATTTACCTTGGGTTGCTTTAATATCCTTCATATATCTAGACATGACAATTCGAAAGAGTTGGCACAGCAAGCATCCAGCTACTATGTTAACCATGGTGTATTGTATTATTTCTATCAATAGTCGATGCTAGGTCTTTTCAACATAGGTAAGGCCAAACCAAAGCCAACCGCTTCGGCCACTAATGAAAATTTTATGCAGGCGAAGTAAGGATTGGAGAAAATTTATTATTGATTATCCGCAAAATCCTAGCAAAAGGGTGAATAATATGGTTCCGAGGATGACCTTGAGATACATATCTATGGGACTTTATCATCGGATTGTTAAGGAAGTTGAGAAAGTTTCACCCAGGCTTGCGTCAAAATATTCACACAAGCAATGGCTGATATAAACTTATCGTCCTAAGAATATGCCAAAATGGCCGATGGAGTGTTGACATCGTCCTTAGAGCAAGCTATGTGCAAGTTATTTTTCGGCACACAGGCTTTGCCGAAAAACAGGGGGGCATGTGTTGACACCAGATTTTGGCACAGTCAAGAACTTCTTCAAAATGGCCTCAAATGGAGAAGTGTTCTACATGAAAAAGTTTCATATTGTCGATACGAACATCTTTGAAGTTTGGTCCATCGCCATCTGATCTCATCTCGAAGGCCGAAGTTGTGTTCGAAATACTGAGGCTAGGTCCAAGACTGCCTCGTATGGAAAAATGATCTACATGGATTGTCTTCGTCTCGTCGAAACGATCGATTTTGATATAAGAAACGTTCCAATCCAAGTTCATATGCAAAAGTTAGAACTATCCGGATACAACACTATCACGAGCCAAAAGTGGCGCGCCCCACCAGACACCCTATCTGATGGGTAGTGCGAATAACAGCCTGTGTTGCGTGAGCGATTTGACCCTCAAGATGAACTCTAATTAAAACGTTCAACATAAAAGTTGTTCGTATCGTCGAAACAGTCAAGATTGCTTTTGGGCTCGTTTCCATCCGAGGTCGTTTACCACCTCAAAAGTTACCCGCAAGGTGCAGCCAGTTTAAACCAAACAGTTTTGGAAAGTTTGGACAAAACTAATCCGAATTTGACTAGGGTTTTGGACGTGAATCCAAGCCTTTTCCTTGCACGGGAACTCCAGCCACCTCTTATATACCTGAGGGGTGATGGCCGATTGAACAACACACAATCGATGAATCAATCTACCACTTTTTATCTTTTATCTTTTCTCCTTAACCCTAGTTCTTCTTTCTTCCTCGTTCTTCGTTCGTTCTTCTTCATTGCAGGGCGGCGAACCTCGAGGCCCTAGGGGCGATCAGGTTGACCTAGGGCAGCCCATAGCGGTCGCTCTCCCAAACGGGGTCCCTCCCGGGCATGTGGGGTTTCGGGTCCCAAAAGCGTGGGCTTGCTGTCTTGCGTATCGCGCCGGAAGTCGGCCTCCCGCGGTGTGAGTTGCGGAGCATATCCCTCGGCGCCGCAGGTACACATCGACGTGTTCGTGTGACGCGTTCCAGCGTCAACACCATTGTACCTCTATATTTAATTAGGCCTCCCTCACCCCCCACCACACACCGATAGTCGAGCGCTGTAGGTAGGTAGCCATGCCACAGAGACAAACTGCACATGTCCCCTCTCATGTTCCAGTAGGCTAGCCACTCTATATCTTTGACGTGGGAACACACAAATTCGATGGCACTCTTTATCAATCGCGCGCGCACAGACACACCATCCCTCTCTTCGATTCTATGGACACCTCAAGCCGATGATACCTCCACTCTCTTCTCGTGGATCACCCCCTCTATATATATGATATATCGAGGACTCTATTTCACACACATTGCATATGTTACATTTTTCTATTGACCCCCCCAAAAAACTCTCACGAACCCACACACTATATCTCTCTAGGTTTGTATCTCTCTCACAGAACCCCACATAGGTGGTGTATGTATACAAGAGGAGAATAGGTGCACCGTGCATGTACTGACGCTTCGTGCCCAGCCACACCTGCGCGGGTACACGGTGGAGCTCATTTCTTTATGAAATGGCAGCCCAAGTGCTAATTTGAACACGTGTAGCGGTTGTTTACCTAGGGAGGTCGTGTACCACGCGTGCACGAAACAAAGTTCGACTTGACGCGTTGGCGTATTATTTTTAAATAAAGTTATAGCGCTCAATGGCATGTACACAGAATATAAAACGATTTTTATGGAGAAAAAGGTAGTCCGCTCCACTATATACTATGGAGCCTGCCTGCCTGGTTTGTCTCTCTTCAGAGTCTCTCACACAAGGCTGCGGTGGCCTCTCTCTCTCTCTCACCGTTGGTCACTGATCCGGCCGCATCCCGTCCACCGGCGGAAAGGGAGGAAGTGCATCGTTTCTCCGTTCGACGGTGCCGAGGCAGCACGCCCCGATCTATAGTACACGCTGTTCTTTCTGACCAAGCTCCAGCGCGGTAGGGCCTACGCCACCTGCTCGTTACCGCCGTATGGGCAGATTCCGCCCGCCGCCGCTCACCTAGTTACATCCCGACGACCTCCAGGTATCCCCTCCGGCCTTGCTCCACTGCCCGTCTTCCCACGTCGCTGCATGTGGATCTTCCATAGTTATTTTCCCAAAATGTAGCTCGTCCGGCGTACTTTCCATACTGCAATCTCATCCTCACACCGTTTTAGACAAACACAACCGTGTGGTTATCTTCCCTTAGGACAAGGAATGTGCTTCTTTTTTGTCATCACATGTGTCATCAACTATTATTGGCTAGTAATTGTTTCGTTTCTACCTCTTTTTTGCAAACAGGGCTATTCATTTCACCTCGTTGCTATTCCGACCTTTTGGTGAACTACACAAATCACTTTTTTCTTAAGAGTGTTTTTTGCAGTTGTACTGAAATGTCACATGGGCAACATCTCTACATTTCAGTGTGACTACACAAAGGGAGATTGGTTTTGCTCTATCCTCCTCATCCAACTCCGAGCCTAATCTTCTTCAACTAGTTAGTCTTAAGAGAGACTCCAAAGGTGACCGGCTTCTATTTGTGTGTTTATTGTTTCATCGGCAGTCCTCTATTATCGTAATCACACTTAATATCTTTGGAACAGGGACGCTCAGCTCTATTTTAGTGGAACTGCCACTAGTAGAAAACAGGGCTTTGGTCCAGGCCGGGTTAGCCCATTAGTCCCGGTTCAGTCATGAACTAGGACTAATGTGAGCATTGGTCCCGGTTCATGCAGCAAAGGCATTAGTCCCGGTTCAAATGGGACCTTTAGTCCCGGTTGGTGCCACGAACTAGTACTAATGGGCTTTGAGGCATTAGTACCGGTTCGTGGCACGAACCGGTACTAAAGGTCCCATTTTCAAACTGTACCCCCCCCTGTGGATCGCCTTTTCAGTTTTGTAAAAAGCAAAAGAAAATGATAAAAACTTCAAAAATTAAAATCCTTCGAGATGTAGTTATGTTACTACATCTACTAGTTAGGAAAATTTAAAAACTTAAATTTGGACATGTTTTGCAAAAAGTGTAGGGAAAATGTAAAACGGCTATAACTTTTGCATACTATGTCAAAAAAACGTATAATATATCAAAATGTTCAGCACGAAAATCCGGAAGTTAAGCGTTCTTAGGCTGGAGTAGTGAGATGGGTGACCGTCCAGGAAGTTAGATGATTTGGAATGATGAGGGGTGATTAGAGATTAGAGGTTAAATTGAGCAGTGATGAGGGTGATTAGAGATTAGAGGTTAAAATAATTCAGAAATTTGAAAATAAAAAAATTCAAAAAGAAATTTCAAAAAGAAAATTTTCAAAAAAAATCATAAAATTTCCTTTAGTACCGGTTGGTGTTACCAACCGGGACTAAAGGTGGACCTCCAGGCAGCGGCCACGTGGACGGCCTTTAGTCCCGGTTTGTGTAAGAACCGGGACTAAAGGGGGGAGGCTTTAGTAACGACCCTTTAGTCCTGGTTCCAGAACCGGGACTAAAGGCCCTTATGAACCGGGACAAATACCCCTTTTTCTACTAGTGTGCACAAAATGATAGGAATGTTGCATGCTCCAGACAGCTACTTTTTTTTTGCCAACATGCCTTGTTGATTTAGACAGAGCTGGGGGGGACATTGCTGGCAATGAAAGCATGGATCCATTTTAATTTAATACCTTCTCACAATATTGTCTTCAGTTGTGATGTAAATATTAGCTCTGATCTGCTAATAATTGAGATGCATTAGCAAGGACGTTAGTTTTTTATTGTTTCCGAAAGAGCATCGATGGCAAGACACACGAAACATAAGCTGAAAGCTCACACCATTGTACAATTTCATGTCGCTGGAAAATTATTTGTATAGTACGTCAATTATGGAAACAAATGTTGGAAGCTTGATAGCATTGCCAGAAGCCTCTTCAGCATCCGGGTCGATGTGCCATGCAAAAAATTATACTCCTTCGTTCCTAAATATTTTTATTTTTACAAATTTCAAATGGGCATATTTTAGAGTGTAGATTCACTCATTTTGCTTTGTATGTGTACTCCCTCCGTTCCTAAGTACTCTATTTGTCTTTCTAGAGATTTCAACAAGTGACTACATACAGAGCAAAATGATTGAATCTACACTCTAAAATATGTCTATATGCATCCATATGGAGTAGTCCATTTGAATATCTAAAAAGACAAATATTTGAGTAGTCACTCGTTGAAATCTCTAGAAAGACAAATACTCCGGAATTTATTTAAGAAGGGGGTAGTGCACAACCGCATGGGAGACTCAGCCCAGTCGTTGCACCATATTAATAGTGAGTAATGAGCAGTCAAATCATAAGCCCCACCTTTCCCACTGTAAGTTGCTCGGAAGAAGCAACCATCAATACACTCTTATTTGAATCCGCTCATACTACTCCATCCGTCACTGTTTATAGAGCGCGCTTCAGAAAAAAGAAAAAATCTATGGGACCAAGGCAACTAGCGACCGGCCTGAAAAATAGCATTGGTAGTTATAGCACGGCGTCTATCACTAGAGGAAATAATGCGTATGCACATGCATGCAGTGCTTCCACCCCGGGTACACACATGCATGCACTTACTCCACTCCGTAGTAGTACATCGAGAGAAAATTGGGGACTTGATTGTTGTTATCATGCCCTAATTAATTGAGCATTAAACCAAACGCGTCTAAAGTCTCTTTGGTGGTGGAAATGCATTGAAAGAAATGCATCATAATGAAGTGCGCCCTATAAACTGTGATGGAGGGAGAGTAGTATGAAGGTGCAAAACCAAGTAGACATATGGCCAGTCGGTCAACGCACCTCCTCTTGGCATATCACTGACATGTGGGATAGGAGTGTGAGCAAACTGATCTCAATTGACATCAAAATGGCCAACCCGCCATTCCTTGAGAGAGATGAGAGCGAGAACACACAGACGGGCTCGCACGGAGGCCAAGATATATTCGAGCATGGTTGGTTGATCGATATCATCATTACATGTTGGGCTGCCGTTTTCTGCCCTTCTCTGGAATAAACGTGTACTTTATCAGAGATTAAAAATAAGAGTGTAGACGCTCCACCATGCGGTTCTAGTAGTAGTACTACCCATACTACTAAACCTTGCGCTTGGCTCTTCGCCTCTTCGCGAAGTCGAACAATGATGGTACTCCGCATGTTGGGTACTACAGTGTATGCCTCTGACAATCTGACACGAAATGGACTGATGCATGTCCACCACCTGCGCGAGGGTAGGTTGCATTAGTCAAAAGGCGTAAGTGAGCTTCACCTTGTCCTACAAGCTTCTCCTCATTCTGCGAGTTGACGGGACACACCAAAAAGTAGAAAGTGAGGTGTTTCATCAAGCCAGCTCTCGGCCACATTCAAAGTGCAGCAAGCACGGTTCACACAAAGATATGCCACAAGGTTTGCTGACCTGTTTACAAGCTGAATAACAAAAAAAGAGGAAATATTACCGAGCGCTCCTATATGTAACAGGATATGAGCCAGAATTAAGCGATAATTGTGGCGAGTGTTCCTTGCAATCAGCTTCCATTATCACATGCGAGAACCCTCGAAGAGAACCAAATGTGTGGAAGATTGCTTTAACACATTTTAAAATTATAATAAGAGTGCAGACGCTCCTCGATCCGGTTCCTAGTACTAGTATAGTACATACCTCTATTGACTATAGTAGTAGTACTAGTACTACTACTAAACTTTGCGCTTGGTTGTTCGCCTCTTCGGGAAGTTGAACAATAATAGTACTAGTATAGTGTATGCTTCTGGCAATCTGACACCGAATTAACTGTTGCACGTCCACCACCTAAGCGAGGGAAAGCTTGCATTAGTCAGAAGTTTCTCCTTGTCCTGCGAGGCACCGCGCGCAAGCTTCTCCCATCCTACAAGCTTCTCCTCGTTCGGCAAGTTGACGGGACACAACAAAGTAATGCTAGGCCATACTGCCTCCTCTCTGGTTAATATGGCTTAATTTCAAACAAGATAAATACACTGTCTGTCACTGTATATTTGTAAAAATACGGTCAGTGGACTTCATAATATGCTCATTGCGCTCAATATATATATATATATATATATATATATATATATATATATATATATATATATATATATATATATATATTTCGGTGTTTATACGGTCACTAGCTCATCCTGACTGAGTATGTGTGTGCATGCACGTGTAGGTTGAGCACTTGAGCGTGACCGTGTGTGTTCCGTTGGGTGCTCGGACATGCATGCATTATGGCATCGCACATGTTTTTGCGTCCATGTGTATGTGTGACTGTTGCATACATGTAGGGGGAGTACGTGTAGGGGCCACTAAGGAGCAGTCAAATCACACAATAAGTTAGTCGGAAGAAGCAACCATCATTTCACTCTTCGATGACACGTACGCAATATAAAATGGTTGATATGGAGAGAAAAAGAAAACCACTATATATACACTAGCAGGAGCCCAAGCTACATGCCTGCTTGCTTAGGTTGCTCTCTTCACAAGCATAGAACGATGGTGGCCACACCGCTGCTCACATATCCGGCCTGATCCCGCAGCTGGGGGAAGGGAACAATGTTCTGCGTAGATGCGGTCGACATTGGCGAGGGAGAAAACCCATACTCGGTGCGTCCCAATCGGGGGTCACCGTGGTATGGGACGATGCCGCGTCCCAACCGCCCTTCTAGCTACAGCCCGATGTCCTAGGTAGTCCATCTTCCTTTCGGAGCCGGCTAGCTCCACTGCCACAGCTCCCCACGTAGGGGCTGTTTGGATTGTGACTATCTTTGCCACATAATGCCACATGGTTTTTTCCACACTTGCCTTTGTTGAGTTGCACAAATTGTTTGCCACACTTTGGCTTACCTAAGGGAATATTGCCACACTTTTTGTGTCTATGACATGTGGGGCTCACTGCTCATAAAAAAATCCTTGCCTTAGGTATGGCTAGAACCAAGCACCTACCTAACTTGGTCAAACTTGCCTAAGGTTAGGTGTGGCAAAGTGTGGCAAGGTGTGGCTAGGAACCAAACATCCCCGTAGCTCCATCTCCATGTCAATCTTTCTCTACTTCTACTGGCTTCTACTTGTGATGAGTTTATGTCTCATGAACTAGTGCTAGTACTATTATTCTAATCACACTTCTTCAATATCTTTGCCATCAGGGATGCTCAGTTCGATTTTAGTGGAACTGCACAAAAGCATCGTATGATCCGAGGGTGCCAGCCGTCTTTCCTTCGACAGCTTCTACCTGGCCAGGAAATTAAATCCTGTTTAGGGTTTAGGGTTTAAGCCATAGTGACCCCATCAGTAGTTTTTCTTTCGTACATGCTCTCATAACTTTTGTCTTTAGTTGTGAAGTAAATGTTGGCTACGATCCATGAATCATTGAGATGCATCAGCATGCGTGTTAGTTTTCCTTTGTATTTCATGGAATATTGTAACGGGGCAACCCTGGAATAGGAATGAAAATGGAGTGAAAATTTTCCGTTTCTCCGGAGAAAAAATGGAAACGGAGAGAAACCAATGTTTCATTTCGTTGGATCGCGCCATCGAGCAAAACCGACGCTTAAATCATGTATGTTATGTTCGTGTCTCACCCTCCGCCACGGCTCGACCCCACACGGTCACTCGGCATGCCACTAACCGCAAATCGAGTATACGACAAATTTCCTGCCTGCTTGTCGATGGATCGCGCCATGGAGTACTAGCACTACTGGAAGAGATTGACGAGTTGGGAGAGGACAGCTAGTTGTAGCACGGACTCCCAAGAACTTTTTACATGCATGTTTTGGCTGGCTATTGCGGTCTTTGAACGCTGAGCAGTCGCGTGCACCAGGAAGCGGCGCGGGCGACGCTCTCTCAGCCGGCGCGCCGTTTCAATGCCGGCGCCAGTGAGAGGTCACGTCCGCTCTGGCCGTGCATGAATGCGGCACTGACCGTTTCGGGTGGGAAACACGCGCGGGTGGTGAAGAGGGTTCGGGTTGGTCAGGATCGACCGTGGCAGCAGTCCGGACACCCGCAAACAAGAGATGATGTACGTTATTATTGCTGCATATATAATTAACAACGTAAATAATGTGCCAGTTGGACAAATATGATCGGATATGGAGATGGAAATGGAATTTTACATAAACACGGATATGCATGTCTATGTCTATGTGTGTGTGCGCGATGACTCTCGCGACCTGTAAGTGGGGGCGTGTTTTTGATCGAGTTTTCTTTCTTTGTACGTTAAAAAATTGTCCGCCGGTTTTCATTTCTTTTTTCGGGAACGCGCATATTCTATTTAAAACCACTGCTATGGAGAGATTTTTTTTACTCCATAATAGCCTGTTGTTTGATAGAGTTTCTCACGTCTCGCTCTCTCAACCTCTCCATATCAAAACAAGATGAGAGTGTCCACTCTATCTCTCTCCTCATTGGTTGTCACGGATCCGGCCGAATCCCGTCCGCTGCGGGAGGTGAGGAGGTGCAGCGTTGACGTTGTCGGAGCCGGCGCTGGCGCGGACGAAGGTCCTCTACGCCCTTGTTCACTGCCGTTGTGTGTGCAGATCCTGCCCGCCCGCCTAAACGACATCTCGCCCACCTAAGGCATAACTTCCTGTACTGGTCTAGCTCCCCAGGTTGCTGCGTGCGTGTTTTCTTCTATCCGACTACTCCCCAGGTCCCCATGTATTGTAGCTAGGGTTCGTCGGCTGGTCCAACATCACCTACTATTATAGAGGAAATGCCACTCGAAAAGTTGTCCTGATTTATGCCTCGGTGGAGGTATACATGTTGTTTCGACAAAAAGTACATGGTGGTTGTGCGGTCATTGTCCATATGCTCCTATTGCTGCTGCTAATCTAATACTATCACTGGTTAAATGAAGAAATGCTTTTTTTCTCGGGTATCCTGGTTTAGTTCCCATCAAGATAATCATGATGCTTTTGTTTGTTGGTGTACTTTTCATTAATTCTTATTGACAAATGCTATGTCATTGTTAATCTTGTAAAACAAAGTAACAACACTATATCCCTTTTTATATTTTTGGAAACAACGATGCGTATCTCCATACCCGGGCATGTCTTCCTCAATTTTAGTGGAACTGCAAAAAATTGGATGGCCATTGTTATTCCGCCTCACTGTCCTCTGCCACGTGGTTCTTCCTTCCTCAAGCTTGATTACTGAGAAGAAACGGACCACAGTGAGGATTTGTAGAACTTCATAGGTGCCTCACCAAAACTTGATGCCAAATGGATGATGCATCACCACCATGACCTATTGGTGCTCATGGTTGCGCCTCATGGTTGCGTCAGCTGGTGAAGCTGATCGATTTTCAATGAAAAACAAGCTGTCTTCCATCAGTGCTCTTTGCTTGTTACCCACAAAGATGATATCCTTCGTCAGTTCACCTTGGTTGCGCTGGAGACGCAGTCGTCTTTCACGTTGGTGCAATTTTATCACACAATTGGCTATGAACCAAATGTTTCCTCGAAGAAGGATCGATGTTGGTACTAAGAGCATAAGTTTTGTATTGATTTCTAAGCCTTCTCAAAACTTTGTCTCCAGCTCCCCTGTAATTTTATTTGTCCAGCTATTAACTTTGATTTAAAAAATGGTGTGGACTGAAAACCCGGATGGACGTAGTAGCCCTCCATATTTATTTACTCCGCATATTAGATTTGATTGAAGTCAAACTTTGTAAAGTTTGACCAAGTTTAGGCCGAACACAACAAACCATGATTATTAGAGAGGGAAAATTGTACATACTCTCAAACCTTTCTGATAATTGAAATTAAAATTCTTTATTTGTACACACTCTCACACGTTTCCGATAATTTGGCGCATGTGTGGTTGTTCACTTAAGGGAGGGTAGTGTACCGCACGTGAAGGACAGGAAGTGCGACCAGGACGCGTGGATCATTAGTTCATCAGAAGTAGTAGTAGTTTTCTTCACTGTACATTAAATAAAGAGTTTCGTTTCGTACTTACACAATTTAAAACGATTGTTATGGAGAGAATAAGAAAACCACTCCACTATATATTAGTCGTATACATGAGTACTATATGGACGCAGCTTCATTGACTTTAGTGCACCTGCCTTTGGGTTTATGACAGGCAGGCCCAAAATGTGGCTGGCTCACCTGTCATACAGCCAAAAGCAGGTGCAGTTAAGGCACCGGAGCTTAGTCCGTACTACAGTAGTATATATATAAGCTGGAGCCTCAGCGCTTGTTCGCTAGGGTTTGCACTCTCCACACTCTCGCCCCACTACACATATATATATACATGCTGGAGGCTCAGCGTTCTTTTGCTAGGGTTTGCTATATTCACAGTCTCTCACCCTCTCTGCACCAGATCTAAACAAGACTGTGTTGGCCTCTTGTCTCTCTCTCCCCCCTCACAACTGGTGAAGGAGGCATCCAGATCCCGTTGCACCGGGAAGGGGAGGAGGTGCAGCGTTCACTCTATCGCCTTCGGTGAGGGAGGCAATCCACTGCCGGCTGCGCTATTCTCTTTCACCCAGCGCCTGTGCAGGAGGGCCACCGACCCCTTCTTCCTCGCTGCTGTACGTAGAGTGGGCAGATCCGGCCTCCCGCCGCACGCCTTGCCACATCCCGACGACCCTAAGGTATAAGTTTCTTTGAAACCATCGTTGCTCTAGCTGCATGTGGATCTTTTTCGATCTGTAGTCGAATATAGGTCTTGGTTCAAAGAGGAAAGAAGGGTGCGGTGGGGTGGAGCATGAATCTAGGACATGGTTCAATGAGGAAAGGAGGGACGGCAAGAAGTATAGACTGGCTATCCAGCTGCTTTGTTGGTCAAAAAGGGAAAAGGGGGTAACCCAGTACACACATCTGTAAGGAACCGATCTCTTTGTTGAAAAGTGAAAGAAACTGCGGGGTCGGGTAGTTTGTGCAGGACTAGATTTGCTGCCCTCACATAGGAAAAAGGTTCAAAGAGAACAAATATGGGACCAACGCGGATATGTTGCTTGGCTACATACTCTGCATCACCCATTTATACGTGTGGACGCACATGGTGCTGGCATGTCCCATATAGCTATTTTGCTGTTGATAATCTAAGAATGCCGCCGGAAAATAGAAGCAATGCCGCTGTTAAAAGTAAATTACATTTTTAACGAATGTTGTTTTAAGAGAATGTCTCTGTTAATATGAATCAATGCAACCGTTTTAGAAATGCTACTATCGTACTTTGTTTTCCATGAAGATAAGTTAGATGTTTCTTTCAGTCACCGTTTGTTTCATCCTCCTTTATCGGCAAGTAATTGTTTCCTTTTTTGCCTCTGTTAAAATAGGGGTATCTATTCAACTTGTTGCTATTGCAACATTTTGCTTCGCTACGCGAAATGCTTTGCTTGATTTTAGTGCAACTACACAAAACGAGATTAGATTTCCTATTCGTGTTGGTAGATTCGTAGGTGATCTTATGTGCGTCATGACAGGTTGGTACTTTGCTTCATCCACATGATCATGCAGTGTGTTTTGAGATGATGTACTACTTGTATTGGTACTATTTTAAATAAATGTTGAATTGAAGCTATCGAATTGCTCTCTTTTCCCATTAAGTAGTGAACAAAAATGGTACCAACCCAGACATGATTCTTGTTGCTTTGTTACAACAAACTCTGCGTCACCCCCTTTATAAGTAGATGGAAGCACATGTTGTTGTTGCGCCCACTATCCCCTGGAACTGTTTATGCTTTTTGTTAATCTAATGCCGCTAGTAAAATTAAGCAATGCCACTCTCAGAATTAACTACTGAATCTTATTTGAAAACTGCAACACTTGTTACGGATTGGCGGGATTACCATTTTTGTGGCCGCATGTTTCATCCTCCTTTATTAACCAGTAATTGATTCCCTTTTTGCTTCTGTTTAAACAGGGATATCTATTCAACTTGTTGCTATTGCGACATTTTTCTTTGCTACGCGAAACACTTTGCTTGATTTCAGTGCAACTGCAAAAAACGAGATTGGATTTCCTATTCGTGTTGGTAGATTCATATTTTATGATGGTGGTCTCATGAAAGGTCAGTACAGGCCTTCATCCACATGATTGTGCAGTATGCTTTGAGATGTTGTGCTACTTGTATTGGTACTATTTTAAATAAATGTTGAATTGAAGCTATTGTATTGCTATCTTTTCCCATTATGTAGTGAACAAAAATGGGACCAACCCAGACATGATGCTTGTTGCCTTGTTACAACAAACTCTGCATCACCCCCTTTATAAGTAGATTGAAGCACATATTGTTGTTGCGCCCACTCTCCCTTGGAACTGCTTATGCTTTTCGTTAATCTAATGCCGCTGGTAAAATTAAGCAATGCCACTCTCAGAATTAACTACTGAATCTTATTTCAAAACTACAACACTTGTTAGGGATTGGCGGTATTACCATTTTTGTGGCCGCATGTTTCATCCTCCTTTATTAGCCAGTAATTGATTCCTTTTTTGCCTCTGTTTAAATAGGGATATCTATTCAACTTGTTGCTATTGCAACATTTTGCTTCGCTACGCGAAACACTTATGTTTTAAGAGTGTTTTCTGCAGTTCAACTTGAATGTCACATCGGCGACTTTGCTTAATTTTGGTGGAACTGCACAAAAGGAGATCGAGATTTCATATATGTGTTGGGATATGTGTCCATTCTTCCTCTCGAGTTGTTTCAAATCTTGGTCAAGAAAGGTCAGTACCGACTTTCATCCACATGATGTTGTAGTGTGCTTTGAGATGTTGTGCTACTTGTATTGGTACTATTTTGGATAAGTGTTGAATATAAGCTATTGAACTGTTGTCTTTTACCATTAAGTGAGCAAAAATTGTTCCAACCCAGACACGATACTTGTTTCTTTGTTACAACAAAACTCTGCATCACCCCCTTTATAAGTAGAAGGAAGCACATGATGTTGTTGCGCCCACTCTCCCCCTGCAACTATTTATGCTTTTTGTTAATCTAATGCCGCTAGTAAAATTAAGCAATGCCACTCTCAGAATTAATTAACTACTGAATCTTAGTTCAAAACTGCAACACTAGTTAGGGATTGGCGGGATTACCAATTTTTTGGCCGCATGTTTCATCCTCGTTTATTGGCCAGTAATTGATTCCTTTTTTGCCTCTCTTAAAACAAATCAGTCGCATTGTTCTAGGAATGGTACTACCCTGCGTTGTAGTTCTTTCTACATGTTAAACAAAGGTATTATTAAGGTAATGTCTCTGTGTAACGACCAAATCTCGAAGGATTTGAGTCTGTGTGCTTACCGTGCTAGTCCCTGGATCGAACTCGCTAGCACACACAATATAGATGAATACCATAATAGCAGGTGCATCATTTATTACAACGTATGATCCAAAATGTATAAAATAAAACAATCTGCATAGCACTTGGCTAGACTTATTCAACCAAACAGCGGAAAGTAGCAGAAAATAACGATGAGTCCCATCATAGCCCACTGGCGATGCTGAGTGCAGACTCGCGACCCTAATGGTACCTTACTCTTCGTCTGAATATCCTGCAACATGAGACATTGCAGCCATATAGGTCAATACTTTGAATGTATTGGCAAGTTACACATGAGTAATAATAGCAGACCTGCATGTATGTGCATAGTACAACAAAAGGAAGGCTTGGGGATTTATTTTTGCAGAAAGCTGATTTTGTCCTCATAACTACCTAATAGTCAGATTTTCATTTAGTTCTTTTATTAATACAATTATATACACAAGGTTGAGTTGGCAAAATCAACTCCAACCTACCCTTTACTAAGTTGCCCACAAATATTATTAAGTGTCACATCTGTCAAGATCATCCAACACTGTAATGGCATAGTGGCTCAATTTGCCCATAACGGGGGGCACAGCTAATCATGATTATTTTTAATACTCTGCAGAGTTTAGTACGCTTTACTTACTGGACCCAATCCAAAGATTGAGATGAAGTATTTCAGAAGCAGTCCCCTAGTCCCAATAGGAGGCCCATCTCAACTATTATATCTACATCTCCTGGCACATCCGGGTAAGGGTTCCACAACCGATCAACTAAGCCAGAACCCATTTAGCCAGTGGCCGTACATGGAAGCTACTAGTCACTAAGTCTGTCTGATCTTTTTGAACCTCGGCGGCCATCCACTTACATTCAGAGGGTAAAAACCATGATGTTCTTGAAACCACCCTTCAATACCAATACCTCCCAGACGTGAATTAATTCCTCAATTACCACTCAATTTGATTATATTTATAATCATCACATAATCTCAATGTATACACGAACCACCCCCGTCTACATGAATAGTACCAAAAGAAAACCAACAGCAAGAAAACCAATTTCAAAACTCAACAACATAAGCTTAACCGCACCTAAATTTCACTACGGTCACAACGCAAAAAGAATCACTCGATTCCGATAAACGATTTTGGAGTTATGGCCTCCGGAAGGTTTATTTCAAATTCAAAAGAATTCAAATTTGAAAAAGTGCAAACATGTGAGATTTTGGTTCTGTGATAAAGTGCTGGATTTTGTGAGTGCTCAGGAAAAAGAATCACCTAAAAAGGATATATATACTAAAAGATATAGCTAAAAGAAGTTACAGAACAAATCTGGATAGAAAAAAAAACAACAGAAATCCCCTAGTCTGGAATTACTGTAGCAACGTTGTAGCACTGCCACGTGTCAGCGCGTGATTGGCTGGAATATCTCCTGTCCACGTGTGCTCACCAGAAAATAGAGTAAACACGGCGGCGGGTCGGGCGGTGGTGGCGGCGGCTCTCCGGCGTGTCCCCGACGAAGGCGAAGTGACGGGTGGGTGCGGCGGTGAGTAGCGGAGGTGGTGGTGGTGTTCAACGGCGGCGGGGCGTCCCTAGCGGGAGGCGGTGACGACGTGAATAGCCACTGCTTCGGCAGCGTCGGGTTTGCTTGTTCCTCCTGCTCAGCTGCGTTTCCGGCCATGCAAGGATGTCAAGGAAGTGTGTCGTTGAAGGGAGGATCGAAAGGAGCAAGCGGCGCGGCTGCGGGTGTTCTTACAGTGACGGAATGGAGCGACGAACGGCGGTGGTCTCGAGTTCCTCCGGCGAGATCCGTTTTTCCCTATGGCTGCGCGTGGACGAGTGGTGAGGGGGAGAAGGCTGCAGTAGGGTTCGTCGAGGGTTTTTGCCCGCATACGGGGTCTCGTCCCGCGCCCCTGGTCGACCCACTACAAAAAAATACACTTTCGTGATGATACGTGTTTGTCACAGTAGGTCGCATTTTTGTCATGTATGTACATCCATGACGATTTTATGACAGAATCAAGATAGTCATACCTATGCTGTCGTAGAAGTGTTCCATGACATTACCAAAATTATCATCACGGAAGTGTCTACTTCCATGACGATAAATCGCGCGTCACAGAAGTGCTTTCGTTAAGGGTGACCGACACGTGGCATCCACCATAACGGAACACCGTTAAGCTATCGGGTCGGGTTTTGGATCCGGTAACCCGTTAACAGCCACGACCAATGGGGATTTTCCACGTGTAAAATCATCATTGGCTGGAGGAAACACGTGTCGGCTCCTCGTTGGGACAGATGTCATCCACTCATTGGGAGAAGGCGTCTATGATACGTCGACACGTGGCACGACCCATCAAGTTTCAATGGGCCGGCCCAACTAAAGGCCCGCAAGATTTTGCGGACCATAATGGGCCGGCCCAGCTAAAGGCCCACGAGATTTTGCGGACTGTAATGGGTGGCCCAGCTAAAGGCCCACAAGATTTCGCGGGCCATAATAGGCCGGCCCAGGCAAAGGCCCACAAGATTTTTGTGTGCCATAATGGGCCGGCCTAGGTAAAGGCGCACAAAATTCTTGCGGATCATAATGGGCCGGCCAGCTAAAGGCCCACATGATTTCGCTGACATTAATGGGCCGGCCCGGCTGTAGGCCCACGAGATTTTCAGGACCATAGTAGGCGGGCCCATTAACTGGCTGCCATGTTTTGGGCCAAATGTCGGCCCATATTTGATCCGGTCCATTAATGGCCTGCCATGTTCTGGGCCTAATAATGGCCCATTAAAAGCCTCCCACTTTCTGGGCCAAATCACGGCCCAGATCAGGTCCGGCCCTTTAAGAGGCTTTGGGCTCAATTATGCCCCATATCGGATTCGGCCCGTTAACTGGACGCTATGCTTTTGGGCCCACTTGCTAAAGGCCCATTTAGTAATTCGACCTGATATTAGTTTCGGCCTGTAAAGGGCCCATTTAACATTTCGGCCCGATATTAATTTCAGCCTGTTAAAAGCCCGTCATATAGTTGGGCCTAACTACGGCCCGGTTTGCATCCGGCCTGCTCGCAACCGATATCTGATTGGGCCAAACAAGGACCGAGACAACTTTGGTCTGTTAAAAGCCCGTGAATTGATTCACACAGTCATGGGCCGGGGTCCATTTCGGGCTGCTGCCGGCCCGTGAGCTATTCGACACGTTTCAGGCCCAACCTACTTCTCAGCCTCCTAAAAGCCCAATTAGTTTTCTTGCGAAAAGAGGGCTGAGGGTTAATCGGCCTATTAAAGGCCCGAATCTACTAGTGGGACAGTTTGACGGGGCCCATGATGCGGATCATACATCGTGATTGCATGACGGCCTGATTATGTACCGTAATTTTACGGTTTGGTCGGTTTACTGTGAAGACAGGATATATATACAGTAAAATAACTGCAGCATCGTGAATAAGAAAAAACCTAGACTATACAATAAAGAAATTATGGCATATTACATCCACTGGGCATCAAAGTTCGCCACTATGATAATAAAGCACAAGTAGACAGCAGATTACATACACTGGGCATCAAAGATCGCCACCAGTGCAAATAAACACGCCGACAATATAATATACAAAACCGAGAGCACTTCAATAGAGTTCAAGAAAGGTTAGCCCTACTAGGGAGCTGCAGCGCAAGCAGCTGAGCAAGATGATGAGACTGCGCTTGTTCAACACTTATATCTTCCTCACTCTGAAAGATTAACAATCAGACAGATGATAGGTTTTTCATATAAAAGTATCAGTGCTGACAATTCATCACATTTCTTACTGACGAATAAAGTGACACGGTTTAAAATGGCATTAACAAAATATGGTATTTTTCAGGTCCAGACATGGCAGGAAATGACATTGTGAAGGAGTTGGCAGCTTCACGACACCACTTGATTATAGATCAAGAACTCATAAGTATCAATGGTTAGTGTGCTGTCAATTTATCCCATTTCAGATTGGCAAATAAAGAGACAGTTTAAATAATAGTAGAATGATATGACATTGTTCATAGTTAAGACATTGCAGAATATGACATTGTGCTGTAGTGGGTAGGTTCACCACACCACTAGATTACGGATGAAGAACAGAAGCATACATGCAGTGCAAAAGAAGATCACTTGCTCCGTAAAGTTTAATTTACATGGTATGAAGAAGGAACTTGGTTGTACAACTGAAAACTTAAATTGAGAAGGACAAACTTTTGTTTATGAACTACATAATAAACTTTAAACATGCAATTTGATGCAAACACCAAAAATAAATAGCTGTTGCAGTCATGCCTAACCAAATATACACAACAAAGTTTGAAGGAATCTATACAAAGACTTGTATTTAGGAACGGAGAGAGTACATATTAAAGAAGAATGGAAGAGGAACATGGTAAAGAAGAGCAAGCAGATTTTGCATAATAAAATGTTGGTTGCGCAGTGCCCACACATGATGAACTAGAGCGCATTAAGAATGCAACTCCGAGCTGTCTCTCGACCATTTCAGGCGGTTGGATGAAGATCCTACGTCTCCTAACCCTTCTTCTACCTCGTCTCCGATTCTTCCCATACAGAACACCGCACGGCCCACCGGCCGAACAACCGGCCCCCACTGCCTGTGTTACTCCGCCACCCCCACCCCCCACCCGCTCCCCAACCCCCACCCGCGTCAAGTTTTCTTCGTTCGGCGAGGCCCCACAACCACCCGAGCCCCTTGGATCGCACTGGCGAACTCCGGTGAGCTCCAAAAAATCGACTGACCCAAATTTGAAATTTAGTCTACTGTGAATTAACTAGTGTGGAATATAGAAGGGGAAAACCATAAGCATTGGGAGTATAGTGTTGAGCGTGCCATGGTGGATCTGAAGGTGCAAACAGGACAAAGGCAACTTCGCAACCAAGACAAGAAATCAGAGTAAAGCAGTGGCGATCTATTTTCTTGCTGCGATAAATAAGTTGAGTAGATAGGAAAGAGTACCGCCTCTGGTGCGGCGCCGTGTACGCATCTGCTAAGAATTTGACGGTGCTGCGGTAGCAATGGCTGTCGGCGGCGTGGAAGCAGATCTAGGAGGGTCGACGGTGGCGGCGGTGCGCGGTGGACGAGACGGTTGTAGGAGCGGCACCGGCAAGGTGGACGACAGCGGGGATGAAGCGAGAGGACGGGATGCAAGGATCCCGGTCCGAAGGCATGGATGAGAGAGGTTGATCTCTTGTAATGGACGGCAGCATCGGGGTATCAGCTCCGGCATGGTGGAGGAGGACGGCGGTGGATGGGGGTGGCGGACGGAGGAGGGTGGGGTGGAGAGGGTGTTTTGGCGCCCACGGTGTACGAATGGGGAAAAGGGAGGTAGAGAGGAAGGGGGGAACCATGTTTTCAGGGTGTGCTTGTCTCAAATGTGAGGAAATTTACAAACTTAGCCCCCGTTTCAAATTTCTACTACATCACAACAACATTAGTTGGTTGGGGATAGGACGGTAATCTCGCATACACCGAATATTTGCCGACGAGAGTTTGTTTTTGGCGCCCACCATGTATGAATATGAATCAGCGAGGGAGTCGATTTCAGCCGAGGACACACTGTGTTTTGGCGCCCATCGTGTATGAATCCGGGTGAGAGGTGGTTACGTCATGTTTGGGTGAAATTACAAAACTACTCATATCGAAACCTATAGAAATCCAGCAGATAGGCTTTACGTGGCAGGGATAGGCAGTAGTGATTTCCATATCGCAGATTTTGGTTTCGGGCGGTTACTGCGACTTTCCCCGCTTTGTTCAAATTTTGCAGAGTGCACGTTTACCGTGCCAACTCAATTCGAATCCCGTTTATATTCTATTTTTTTCTGGCGGGATCCATTTTCAATTGGAATTACATTCTATAGACATCATTTTTTATATATAGTTTCAAAAGCACAACACCATTTATACATAAACATGGTTTAAAAATGGCATGATCTCAGATTCATAAGGTTGTATCCATCAATTTGGATTTTCAAATATTTGAAACCACTTTATGTTGAAATCCAATGTATGCATTCCTCGCTAACTGTCTCCAATTAATGTGTGTTTCATGCTGGGTTTTTTTTAACTTCTCAAACATGTATAATTTGTTTCACACATGCAACATATAGTGTAATCCCGTTTAGACATTAATTGCATATAAACCATGCATTGTTTGTAATTGAAGAATCTATGGATCACCAATATTGATAAACTATATAACATTACACGTGTGCCCAAATTCAAATGAATATGCATGTTTGATACACCAATTTGTGTGATGATATTATCGATGTCATGATCTCCAGTTTAAATATTTGAATCCCCTTTAATCCAGATATTTGTCTCATATAGCTATCACTCATGCTTATATAGGACTATCTCTCTGGACCAATACGCGTTCATCGTCTCTCAGGCATCTCTCGTGCTACCTGTATGTGGACAATGTTCTTTTATCTTTGTAAAACACTAACGGTACTCTCTCCCTCGACCTTCATCACTCTATCTCTCTCTAAGTATATCTCGCTCCCTGCTATGTGTCTCTAACTATGATTCTCCATGTGGAATCTCTTTCTCTCACACAAACACAAAACTTTGTCTCCCGGGGTCTCATTTCTCTCTACTATTCCCATGTGTGCCACTCGCACACCCCTCATACAGAGATGTCTTTCGCTCCTTAGATATGAGAACCTACGACTCTTCCTCTTCAATATCTCTTTCTCACACACAAACACAAACTCTGTCTCCAAGGGTCTCATATTTCTCCATTGTTCTCTTGTATGTCGCTCACACACACCCTCTCTCCCTAGAGATATCTTGCGTTCCCTCATATGTCTCTCTAGCTATCACTTGTTGTGAAATATCTTTCTCTCTTGCAGACACAAAACTCCGTCTCTATGGATCTCATTTCTCTCTGATATCTATTTGTATGTGACTCACATGCACCCTCTCTCTATCTCTCTCACACCCACACACAGAACCCAGCCTTCTGATCCACTCGACTCCTATCTCTAACGCACACTAGCTAGCATCTTTATCTTTCTATTTATCTATTTCTCCATCAACCTTCTTTCTTGCCCTCACTCTTGATTCCTATCACGCACACTACATATGTTTCTCTCTACATGCAGTCAATTGCCCTCTCACACAGATATATAACTTCACCCTCTGAACCACCCGACGGTCATCTCCAACACCCAAACTAATGGATGACCCTCTAGCTAGCATCTCCATCTCTGTATCTATCTGTAGTTTCTCCATCAACATTTCTTTCTCGCACGGAGTCTTGCTTCCTATCACCCACACTATATATGTCTCTCCATACATATGCATTTATATGTTGATCTCTTTTGCACAATCGTTGCGCCTCACCCCCTCTACTCGCCATAGATGCATGCTCCAGCCCACGCCACTATCTCTCAAAGACAAAAACACATGCTCAATTGTCGGGCCTTCTTCCCTGCATTCTCACATGCATGCATATTGTCATACCGATCCATCTCTCCCATGTCGTTAATCTTATGACTAATGTCTTCTTTCTTTTATCTTGATCATGCGCGCGCGCACACACAGACATCCCGCGTATACATGTATACCTCTCACACATGCATGTTCAAGGTCTCTATGTCTTCATACGTAGTTAATTACCCTCAATCCTAACGCCACATCGAATCGTTCTCCTCTTTTGTGCACATAACTTCCACCTGGATGGGTAAAACACACACTCACACTTAACAATCTCCTTCTAGCTCCCCCCCTATATCCCCAAAACCAATAAGACCATCCCTTTGTTTAATTCCCACCTACATGCACCATCGATATATAGTAGTCTTCCTCAGTATCTCTCGAACAAACACGTTCTCTCGATGTCGACTCCTCTCACGCGCACGCACCTTCTCTTCCCTCTCTACGGGCATTTTCTCTCTCGCACCCCATCGTTGGTGGCCTCTGCCATACACATCACCTCTCTATGATGAAGCCATGCACACTTAAATTACATCCGCCACAAAGGACCCCGCGACACACACACACACACATGCACACACACACAT
>NC_041385.1:528454632-528507623 GCF_002162155.2 Triticum dicoccoides | reverse complement strand
ACACACAAACTAAGACTCCATCTCTCTCTCTCTCCTCTCTCTCTCTCTCACACACAAACACACACACAAACACACACACACACACACACACACCCCAAACACACACTAAGACTCCATCTCACACACACACATGCTCTAGGCGGAGCATTTGTTCCTACCACCCTTCATCCAACCTTACCCGTATGATAAACAATCACCTTTATTTACTTCGTAACATGGACAAATTCCACTTTACTTTAGTAGTCAGCAAACTTATCATCTGTACCCTTATAAAAAAAACGAGTTGGCGATGATGGTGTGCCTGCCATCTTGTAATACAGACCGTATGATCTATATCTGACGGATAGAAAGCAAACTATGATAATTTTACAAAAGATACCCGCACCTCTCTCCACATCATTATCTCTCGCAACCTCATTGCTCAGCAATTAAAAAAGGAATACGTCTCTGGAACAATCTAGCATGCATGGTGACCGCTGCCGCCTGCCGGCGCCGTCCATCGCCATGCCTCCGCCCATTCCGACCACCAGTCACCACCATGCACCACTCCTTCTCGCCTTATCTCTCATCTTTCTTTTTTTCGATGACATTCTCAGATACCTGTTTTCCAATAAAATTCTCGAGATATCATTACTTTTTACACATGGGATTACTCCTGCATGGGTCAATCACAACAGGTGTTTTCTAAAAAAATGCATATTGATGTTCCGTGCAATGCACGAGAATCTTTCTTGTAATTATATAACACAAATCACGAGGAGGAAGTGGCTTTTTTGACACAACCACGTTAACATGGCCACGTAAATCACTAGCTAAAGTAAATACCATTATACTTATATCCCGATGCAAAAGGTTGAGTACATGTCCAAAGAGTAGTGTCGCACACACGCACTCTGTATCTCAAAATCTCTCTCTCTCTCTCTCACACACCAGTTACGTGACGCCCACCTAAGCAGACACGAGTATATTACAATTTGTGCACCCGCGGGTACACGTGATGCTGCGCATTTATTTAAGCCGGAAGGTGAACCCAAACAGTAGCTGCATTCATTCCCCTCCCGCCGCCTCTTCTCTAGTCGCCATCGCCCGGTAGCCATGGGCTGGCCGAAGATAACAACATACGCCATACTCCCACCGAAGCGGCGCTTTAATATGGAAATTTTAGTGGTCATGCATGCATCTTTTTGTGCTAGCACTCCTATATAAGGGTTGACCGGTCGCTTCCCCCGGACATGCGCGGGTGGTGGAAGAGGAAGGAGAATGGAAGCGGGCTGTGGAGTAATGGTTTTTACCACAATTTCCTAGGAAACTGAGTGCAATAATTGAGTAGTTTTGCAAACTACCAGTACTACACCTGAAACGGTTCAAAACCTATACTCCCTTGCCAGCGCGTGCTTCCCGCGTGAAATGGTCAGCGTCGCCCTGGAGCATCAGTGCCGCATTAATGCTCGGCCAGAACGGAGGCGACCTCTCACTGGCACCGGCTTTGAAGTGGCGCGACGGCCGAGAGAGCGCCACTTCCCAGTGCACGCGACTGCTCCGCGTCGAGACTGGCCATAGGCCCTGTTTGGATCCAGGGGTTAGAGTTAGTCTGAGCTAGTTGGGGCTCAAATAGCCCTAAAGTATCCAATCATGAGGGTTTAAATTGGAGGAAGTTGTACCGAACCCACCAAAAAAAAACTATCCCACCCAAGAGGTGCTAACTGGAGATAGTTCTCATTGGGACCACTGAAAAATCACTTTTCTCTCTCCATGAAGTGCATTTATTGTCAATCTAACCCTGTCACCCAAACACCTCTTTGGCTACAGTTAGTTCAGGGTTAGTCATGAGTTAGTCTAACCTCTAGCTAAGTTAGAGTATCAAACAGGAGCAGTATAGGACATGCAAGTTGCTCAAAGCATACAGGCAAATTCGTACGTGAAAGGATTTTTTTATTTTTGAAAACGGAACGTGAAAGGAATTTTTTTAGAATGCTCTTGGAATGTCGCTAACATGTGATAGTTAACCGACCTCAATAGACGGCAGAAACGCCAGCCCGCCGCACTTTGATAGAGACGAGGAGGGAGAAACGATACAGGCTGCTGGATTACTAGAGATAGGTGTCGCACGGAAGCCAAGAAATATGGTGATAACATGGGTTAGGCATGTACTAGTATGATGTAACTACACTGGGCTGCCGTCTTTCGTACTCTTCCAATCCACTGTGGAGATGATTGGTTAATTTTATATCGCTAAATAGTATTAAATATTATGAGTGCAGACACTCCACCACGAGGTTCCTTTCTCCTTCTCGGTCGTCCGGAATCTATGTTCTTCCACTCTATTTTTTTACATGAGCTTTGTTCATCCTTTTGTGAACACGCGAGACATCTAGCATCAAGGTGCACGTGTTATGCAAGGATCGTTCCATCTATATGAAGAACACGTGGGACTGGAACTATGAGACGGACATGTGCCCAGGAGTGGGCGTATGAACCTGAGTAATGTAGCGCAGTAAGTGAAGTAGAAAGGCACAAATGGTATGAACATGCGTGGCATATAGGGTGTGTTTGGTTGCGTTCTCGTCTCTGCATAGTTGTTCCCTCTTCATGCATGCTCAACTCAACCGCCCTCTTCGTGCATGCTCTCTTCATGCATGCTTCTAGTGCATTTGTGCTAAACTAGTCTGGACTGATGCACCCTCCATACACTCTACCAAACACCCAAAAGTAGGTCGAGAAGGGAACTCTTGGGAGGCATTTGTCTCTTACTACGTACTACCACTAAATGTTGTACGTGCAATGCACGGTGATGTTATGGAGTACGTGCCTAAGTACTCTACTACTACTATATTAGTTGGAGGCACATATTAACTTTTATATTTGTTTACGTGTATGCCCCGAGACCTTCCAACTAGACGTGTCTTTCTCTCCAGGTCGCACTTTGTATCATTCATACCACTAAGTACTACTACGTGTGGTCTCCGACCCAGAAGTGGAAGAAGTGGAGACGCTCTACCACGTTGTTTTTTTACGCTGGGCTCTACCACGCAGTTTATGTCCCACTCCTTTCGCTGACGTGTGGGACATCCAGCACGTGCCATGTTTGGCACCCTTCGTCGTAAGAGTTGAAACGCTAGCATTCATCAGAAATAAAAAATAATTATAAATCGGTAGTGATACTATTTTTTTGCGAACCAATGAGCAGTGATACTATACCACGCGGTTTCCTTGCTCCTCGATATCGGAAAGAATACTTTCGTTTGCCAACATGTGGGACGCCGGCCATCCTGGTCCACTTGCCATGCACGCAGAACTCCGAGGGAGAGTCACCCAGGTCGTCGCGCCACAGTAACAATGACTAATGAGCCGTCAAATCACAGGCCCACTTCCCAGTTTGAAGCTGCTTGGACGAAGGAACCATCATGACTTCATTCAATTCCGCTTCTTGAAGAAAACTACTGTGCCAGCAGTACTGCTAGCTACAGTATTTACTCCAACAGAGGCCTCCTTTCGTTCATAGGATAGGAATATGAAAATCATAGGAAGTGAGATGACATGCATCTCAATTCCTATAGGACAGAGATGCCATTTGATGCTTAGGATCGGAATTTTTCCATTTAGTCTAGGCTAATGTACTGGTAATTTGCTCTAAAAACTACAGTAGTAACTAGTAGTACTCGTACATGCTCGTACTCAGACACAGACACACACACTAACTACTAGTACTACTACTTCTCACATGCTGGCCAGATGCCGTCGTTCTCCTTCCCGGCTTTGTCGGCGACACCCCATCGAGCTTGGATCTTCGCCGACCTCTCCGCAGCAGCACGTGCGTCCTTTTCTTTCTTGCGGCGGCGGGCCTCTCTTTTCTTGGGTGCTTTCTAACTTTTCCTCTCCCTTTGTGCGGCTTTGGCCGCCTCTTGCTCTACCGCCCATTCGGCCTTGGCATCTTCAAATTCCTCCCACATAGTTGTGAGGTCGCAAGCGGCGATGAACTCGTCACGGCGAGATGCCATCGCTTCCCTACCATTTTGTGTGCGGTCGTGGGCGGCGAGGAACTCGGAGCGGCGGGATGCCATCGCTGCCTTACCGGTTAGTGTGCGGCGCGGTGGCATGAACGACGCTTGGTGAGAGCTCTAGGTTGGAGTGGCCAGACAACCATATAGTGCATTGGTTTGTCAAGAGCTCAAGGACAGAAGACGAAGCAAATTTGGATACCCCTTCAATCCTGGACATTTATTACCGAGTAAAATGCATTGGCGGTCAGCGAACTTGTCTTGATAGCTCACTTTGATCATTGTATACGAGATATGGTGATTATACGGTCACTGGCTTAGCGTATAGCTCCGTATTTGTATGGTTGACCAGTCAAACAGTATGCATGCGCCTCATCAGCTCGTGTTGTTTATCTATCTACGCGGGCCTACCTGTGAATGGAGAAAGAAATACTGTAAAAACCAAAATTATGCTTATATGGGGAATCAAAACACGGACTCGTCGCTGCAACGCACCCTCTTCAGCCAAATGAAAATGAAATACTTCGCGTCAGACACTCACGCTCACGCTTTTAAAGCATGCTAATGCATGCACGTTGCCCTCTAAATCAAAGTCCTTCTCATGGCGCAACACAAACGGCGAGCCCATCACATGCGCGCCCCGGCGGTGCCTGACATTACTGTTTAGACGTTTGATGGAAGTCTACATGAACGCCGAGCATGTATTCACCTGGCTCAACAACAATGGTCATACTCGGACCGCCTTGCTCATGTACATCGTCCATCACAACGACAATCTATAAAATAGCCTAAGCTAGAGAGGGTACTATGGTAGTATGGTACGGAGAATGTACTATCGTGAGCGACCGATCTTAGTGCCACTACACACCAAAACCCCTTCCATCGCTAGCGCGTGCTTCCCGCCTGAAACGGTCACCGTCTCTCGAGAATGTCAATGCCGCATTGACCGGACTTAACTGCAGGTGCAATTAGTGTGTCACTGACATGCGGGCTAGACGCCCGTTGGGCCCACATGTCAGTAACCCAAACGCATCTGCAGTTAAGTCACTAAAGCAGCGTCCGCATTCACGCCCGACGAACCTACTCTGGAGCGAGTTGTCCATCCGTCTGTCGTAGCTCATTGCCATTCGCCCGCTATATTAACTTGAGCCCTAGCTCCCAGCCATAGCCGAAGACCCACACATATTCTCCTCCGGTCCCTTCCTTCTGTCGGCACTACTTCAACCATGGCCTCCTGGTGCTCCGAAGCTCTCTTGGACGTACTGTCGCAGGACCAGACAACGGACATCAGCGGCTCCACTCCGGGCACGCTCCAAAGCTCTCTTCGATGTACTGTCGCAGGAGAAAATGAAGGACATCGCCGGCATCCGCCCGGCCGCCCTCCGCCGCCACGACCACGAAGCTGGCACGCGTGCGCGGGCGCAGCCGGCAGCGAGGAAGAGTAGTACACGGTAGGTCGCCGCTGCTCTGGTCCCAGCAAGGCCACCTGTCACACCCTGATTTTCATGCCACAACACTTAAGCTAATAAATCATGATAAAATGTGGTTTGATAAAAACTTTTGAGTGTTTTGGACCTTGCCTTGATTGGATTTCGTGCGTTGTTTGCAAGTGCTCTAAAACTCAAATAAATCCCCCAACTCCTATACTTCATCTCCTTGATCGAAAACCTTTTCCCAATGATCATGCCATGTGTATAGAGCAATATAGTATTTTCTTACAAAAATAATTTGGCCAAAAAGTATTTTCAAAAATTAGTTTTCCAAAAACCCCTGAATTGAGGATTGCACTGCAAGTACTTAGTTAAGGGCAGTAAAAATCTTTCCAAACATATATTTGACTCCTATTAGATATAGGATACCCAGAAACCACAAAAATTAAATTTTAAAAGTTATTTTCCTATTTATTTAAAAGCTTTTTCTTAAGGCCAGAAATGGTCTTTAATAGGGAAAAAATTATTTTATTGTTTTAAAAATATTTGACAAAAATCAGGGAAACTCAGTGGACATATATTGTCCATATATAAGAGTTTCAACACATGGTCATGTTCAAAATATTGGTCAAATCCCTCAAAAACGCTTTCTGGATATTTCAAGCTTTTGAAATATTTACAAAGGAAATATTCTCCAAAAATTCCAAGAAAATTCTAGCATGTCACATATGACATGATTGATGATCTTGACAAGTATCATGTCATGGAGAATAGTATAACTCCATGAAACCCTCTCAAAACCACTTCTGTCCTTTTTCAAGTTTGAACAACTTTGCACTACCAAACATGTCCAAATGTTCTCAAACCTTGTGAACATACTAAAATGGTCTAATAATTCATCGAGACCAAGTGGAACAAGTTGGAGAACAAGTTAATTTGATCAAAGTGCCCCAAAACCCTTCCTGTCCAGAACCAAATTTGAACAACTCTACATTAGCAACTTACTCCTTTTGATCTCAACTTTTGTGGACATGTTCAGAATCTCAAATGATGACACTACACTAAGTGGTGCATCAAGGAGAATAGATTTGCATGACTAAATCTTGAAAAGTCCATTTCTGCTAATTTTTAGGGTTTACAAAAGTTGCATTGGCAACTTTGCCCAAATGAGCTCAAAATTGGTGGAAGGCCCTAATTATATGTGACATTTCACCCTGTGGAGTCTCATGGCAAATGGAGATCATATGCTTGCCCAAACTACCATCAAACACCTTCTGGCAGAAACTTAAAATGCCTGTTTTGGGCATTTCCACTAATCTCCGTGAGCTCAACTTTTTCCCACAGCCTCATCTGGTCCCCCTCTACCACCTACATCTTTCCCTGCCCGAGGAGCCATGATTAAGGGGGTTAGAACCCCATTTTTCTTCTCTGGGCATCAGCATTCTCCCTCTCTCTCAGCCTCTCTCTCCCTCCTTGGCATTCCAGAGCACCCAAGGCTCTCCCCAGGATTTAGCCCATCACCCGGCACACTCCAGGCGCAAGTGGACACGGCAGAGCGCGCAAAACGGGCTCATGCCGGCCAAAAGCCTGCTCTAGAGCGTGCTACAGTAGCGGCCAAGCCCTGTCGCCGCACTCCCGTCCACCTCGGGCCACGCAAGCACGCCAGTCGACGCGCCTCGGCGTCCCTGACACGCCACGGCCTGGTCCCCCTCCTCCTTCTCCCTCCTGCTGCCTCTGCTCACACGTGCGCCGGCCGCCCGAGAGGTCCAATGGGCGGCCTCACACGCGCGGCACCCTGGCCCTGCCCCTCTCCTTATCTCCCCTCCTCTAGCCTAGACCAACCCCACAAACACCCCAGACACGCCCACGCGCACCCCCGTGGCCTCCAGCAATGGCTAGGAGCTCGCCGGCGCATGAGCCACGGTGCACCTCGCCCCCTCATATTTAAGGTCACCCCCGAGCCTCTTCTCCACTCCTTTGGCTCTATCTCCCTCCCTTGCACCCCCGGACCAACCCACTCCTCCTCCCGTGCCTCCCTTCTCCTCCTGCCACCACACGGCCGCCGCTTCGGCTCGCTCAAATTCGAGCAACGCCGAGCTCACCTTCCTCCCTTTTCTCCACACAAAGGCTCCCCCGTGGTCCGGCCAACCTCCCCACCTCCTCGAACCGTCGCGGTTATGCTCGATCGCCGAGAGCCACGGATGGCCGACGACCTCCCCCCACCACCGTCAAAGTTGCGGCCACCTCGGCCCCCTTCGGTCGCCGTGACCTGCACCAGCGGATGCGCCGCTCCGCGCTGAGCTCGCCCATAGGCAGAGCGCCGCGGGAGACGGCCGGAGGTGCCGGCTATCGCCGGACGAGCGCCAGCGTGCGCTCTGCCTCCCCTGCTCTGTCTTGAGCGGGAGGTAGAGGACGACCGCCCCCTAGCTGGCGTGGGGGCCCGCGTGTCGGCGACCCAGCGGCTGGACCCCACCGGTTTAAGTGGAGACGGTTTCCGATGTTGCTGTCTCCCTCACGCGAAGGCGTATTTCCAGGAAGCCGCCTCCGACGTGGCCCCTGCGCGCGGGTAGCCGAGCCGCTGGGCCGGCCCGCTGCCTATCTCTCGCCCTGCGTGCATGATAAGGTTAAGCCCTTTTTCCTTTTTCTTTTTCCAGTCAACTTAAAAGAGCCATAAACAATTCAAATCAAATCCAAATTTGATGATTCAAATTTCTAGTAGTTCATAAAATCATTACCTATCACATGGTGCTATTGTCACATTTTTACAGAAGCATTTCTTTCACAAATATTTATCAAAACCCCATTTTCCATTTCTGTGATGAATTTTAGAAAATCACAGAGACCTCAAGATTGATCCAAATGCCACGATTCAAATCCCTAGATACTTATAAATTCATAACCTAGTTTATGAACATTTTTCTTGATACTTTCTGTATCACCTCAAATAATGGTCTATTTCTTCATGTATAGCCAACTTTGCAAAATCATAGGTTATTCATTTGAACTTCAAATCCAGTGAAACTAACTCCTAGATGCTTCTAAAATCATGCTTTGTCAAATGGGTGCCTCTGCCCATTTTTGAAAATAATGTTTCTATACACTTCTTGCAAATCCATTAATCCCTTGACTCCATCATATTGAAATGTTCAGAGATGTCCATTGATCAGATCCCATTGAAACCACTTTGGTCACTCCTCATATGACCAGAAGTATCCTAGAAAAGTCCAACTCACATTTTTAGAGCACTTTTACTTTTGCCTTGTTGTGTTGCTTATTGTGTTTGTTTCCGACGTTAGTTGACAAAGTAGACGGAGTACTTGGAGAAGAACCAGAAGATTTCAAGACTCCGATGAACCATGCAAGCAGCCCTTTGACCATGATGAACCCTTTTTATCATAGTAACATTTCTTTCCGTGATTGTTGAATGCATGATATCTTGAATGGCAACCTTGCTAGGTTTGCCTTCGTTGCATACCCCGTTGACACTTGCATTAATCATGACTCTATCCTTGTTTAGAGTTGTGTTGGTGGGTTGTAGAAATATGCTATAGTTGTTGGCTGAGAAAAATGGGTCGGGGTTATGCACGGAAAGAAACCTAGTGTGGTTTGACATACTTGCAAATAGCCCAGTGGGTGCCACTAATGCCCCTGGGAGATGATGATGAACTAGGTCACTACTTGGTGGAGAGGTAGTGTACCAAGGCTTGATGAAAGTGTTGTTTACAGAGACGGATTAGATTTAAGATTTGTCGACTGTCCCAACCTTACATGCGCAACCACTCTACCCTTATATGGGAAAGGGCATTATTGATTACCTAGGTCGATACTAGCTTGGAGCCCGCATTACTAGTGACGGGGGAGAGTTGGTGCTCTCTCTCGGGACGGGGCGTGCCAGGTAGGGCGACCATGACTGTTTTTACAGGGCACCGGACACACCGTTGGTACCCCGTGCTTGTGGTATGTGATGAATATGGGAGCGAGGCTCCACAACTTTATGATGTGAAAGGTAGTGATCGAGTGGACTCCATGTTAGTGTTGTCTAGGGAAAGGTAGTGATCGGGTGCTTACCCCGGGTACTTGAGGTATCGCGGGTCGTGGATGACACGGAAGTTCCCCGGATCTTGTGGGTACAGTGTGCAACCTTTGCAGAGTGTAAAACTATTCGAATAGCCGTGTCCACGGTCAAGGATAGTTGGGCGGTGCTGCTTAGACTATGTCCATATGTTTCTGACAAACAACACCGTTTGGTGATATTGATGATGTGACTCGTGAGGAAGTCATGATGAGCTTGAGCTTGAGTTGTTCATAATTCTTTCTCGATGTTGATGCCTGTAACCTCCTGATGCTTGTTGCAGACGCATTCCTATCCTTGATAAATGTTGATCATACTTGCATGAGAAAAACTAGCTTTCCACAACAATGCCAATTAAGCAGTAGAGCTTTGCATAATTATTTTGTTATCACTCTTGGGTTGCTTGCGAGTACATTCAAAGTACTCATTGGCTTGCCACTTGTTATTTTATTGGCCAGACATAAAAGAACAGGATATGATGAGGAATACTTCGGTGAAGAATATGCGAGCTAGGACGCTTCCTAGTCAGAATGCCTGTAGGGTTAAGGCAGATGGCATGGGTCCAAGTTATCGACGAAGATTTCCGCTGCGATGATATACTCAAGACTTGACCATAATGGTCCTACTTGTGTAAAACGGTATGTATGGATGTAAGACTCTTGTTATTCAGCTTCTGTGTGTTCAGTGAGCATTGATCTCTGGGATCACTGTACACGTGCATTCGGTGATCACGACTTATGAGTCGGGGTCCCCACAGAGCTGGTATCAGAGCCATCCTGACTGTAGGAAGCCTTAGTTAGCATGGTCGTTAGTTAGGGTAAAACTATTTCCAAAACTACTACTAGTTTTCAAAACTATCTGTACTTCTCTTCCCTTCTCAGTTTTTTGAAAACTAAGGTATACTTTCCTTATTGATCTCTTCCCCTTCAAAACCTTTGGTCGCTAGAACCCTTATGCCCCTGACCACTGGATTCCTTGTAATCCTCGTGGATAATCTAGAAGGGAGATGCCTTGCCAGACATTCACCCACATCTCCTAAACACAAGATAGGCGACATCACAACAAGACGATACCAATAGAATATACATCCTCGAGGAATGAGGACCTGAAGACCCAGGAGATGGTGACACCCTTGACACTGCCCCAAGATGATGCAACCTTAGCCTACGATGATCAGGGCGTAGAATATGCAAGATAATGATATACATCGCTAATAGAGTAACCCTGTCACTACTATTGTTGTATCGGCAACCACCGATGGATGAGAACCTAGCCATTTGGTCCGCCTCACCATAGTGAGCAGGAAAACGGTTCTCCTCATCCCCCGCTCTTGGTGTCGATGTTGTCATCAACGTAACCAACATGATGGACCTCTATTACACCTTGATAATGTCATTGCATAAAGGATTACCTACCTGGTACCATCGACGGCTTAGAAGACCAAAAGGGATTGTCATGATTAAGAAGACAATAGAAGACCCAGTCAATGCCAGTTACGAGGAGCCACCTTCACCCCGTCACTTCAACAGGCGAGAAGTTGTTAAAGAATCTTCAGGATCAACCCAGATTGTTTCATCGAACAACTACAAGAGACGCAGAAACACTTGAGGAAAACTCAGAAGACTGCATGAGGCACAAGGCACGACTAGTGAGTCCGAGAACCCCTAGGGTAGGATGAGTCGTGTACCCCCTATGCGCAGTCGAGTCCGTATGATAGTTCGAATAGAACCATGATTGTGTGTTGCTTGTTTTTATTTGTTTGTGTTTTGATATAGGTCGCACTTTTGCCCTAGGCGACAAGTATGCGACTATATCACCTTCCTCACCTTGTTTCTTTTGTTTGGCCCTCTTTGCACCTGTTTGTTGCACTAGCACTATAGAACCCCCTTTAGGCATTCCCCTCCTCTATGCTACTTTTCCCTCTCATCTCTCTCCTCAACTGAAGACAAGCAAGACAAGATACACAAAGGATTCTACTTTGGCAACCAACCAGCACTGAAGACTTTTGCTACAACCTCCTCGACCAAGTGCAGCCCCGTAGAGTTATGTTTAACCCTCAAGATTAGGAACCCATTCCTAGACCCTTAGAGACTTTATAAGATACCCCAGCTCAAATCCTTAACCATGTGCTTAACTCACAGAATTGCAAGAGAACCTGTTAAGCCTCCGTCACCTTGCTTATCACTGGGTTCATTAGGGAACTAGTGGACATAGTGAACAAGCACATTATCATCCTAATATAGCACCAAAACTGACGATGCCATAGGAGGACCAATCAGAGGATATAGGAATAGAGGACAAATGACTTGATGAGTTTATATCAATAACTATGAGGAATTATCTGAGACTCTTTGGTGGATTATAAGGCTACCTTGTTGGTAGATGAACTTGGTGGGATCATGAGTATAGATTAGCATAGCTTTCATTACCCCTGAGTAAATTGGATTTAGTAGGATAATTGTGTTCGCAAGCTGGAATTCTTGGAAGTATTTGGATTCAACTTAGCCATGGGATATTGATAGGTGAGAGTTGATATTACGAAAATGACTTTGGGGAAGCATGTAGGAATTCTCGTTGGACATGAGATTTGGATTTAAATAGGTGATCCTAGTTGGGTATAGCTGGTGAGTAAGTCTACATGGTTCGGAGTAAATTGGATTTAGACTGATGATCTCGATCATGATACCATGTTTCTTGGAGAACAATAGACTAGGAAATTGGACTAATTGTCGGAGTTTATTTAGGGTTCTATATAATCTTGACCTTGGGGTTTTCTTGACCATGATAATGGAAATTGGTGGACTGACTATAGCAAGGTAGCCCTTTCAAGTATTTGGGGATTATAGGACATTAGAAGATCATGTGGAAGACCATAACCATTGGGTTTGTAGAATTAAATGGATTATGTAGTGATTGATGGAAGTTAATGGGCTGTTGCAGTTGATTCATAGGAAGGAAACAAGATCTTGGAGTGGCATACGACGTGTTTCCCTAGGATAGAGGTGCTTTATCTTAGACCTTGGGTCAATAGACTGAGCTCTTGGATTGTGGTGATTAAATTCAAGCATAGCAGCTTATATGCTCTACCCATGGATTTTTAGGGGTAGCCATACATATGAGTTTGGGATAGTGACATGTATTGATTTATTAGACCTCCCTTTGGGAGTCATGAGGATAATAATAGCATGAGTGATGATTGGAGCTGACCTACAAGAGTCGATGCTTTCGGGGTATAAGGTTATTTGTTTGAAGGACTAGGTAGAACTATTGGCATCTCAGAAACTGTGCTCAAGGATGGGATGATAAACATTCACTCGCACCCTGGAATCCCTGAAACCCTTAAGCCCTACCAAGCCACAACGTGGTTGGATTATGACCTTTGGCTTTGGCTCTAGATCAATAAGACCTTGGCCAATGCTCAACCGTGACCCTCACCAATGCTTCAGCCCACTCTACGTACCCCAAATACTTCATAGAGTACTTGGGCAAGTTAATCATCATCCTTACTTGAGGACATGTATGTCCACATGAAGACGGAAGAAGAGTTGATCAGCTGGTTAGGGAACATCCGAAGACCGCCATGTCAAGGAGGAAGAACTAGACCAACCACCGTCGTCAAGGAGTGAGCTTCTACGTTGAAGACCGTGCATATCTGCAAGCCACTCCTCTCAAAGGCACCGAACATTCCCAAGACAAGGAAGCTTACACCAAGATTCATCGGCCTTCTTCAAGATCACTCCAAGATTTAACAACCCCCTCTGAGATCGCTATGAGACGAAGAGAAGACAGATACCAACTAGAGTTACCACCTGACTCACCCACTGTGCACAGCATTTTTCCACACGGCACCACTCCGGAAACATTTCCAACTTCCTAACTAGCCCGGTCTCTACAAGGACATTGACCACCGAGCCATCGACCCCTAGCCCAATCTAACCTACCGCAAGCTACCCATTGGCAACCTGGATCAAGAAGAGCGTCATACATGAAGCTACAACACCAGGTCCTTCAAGATTCAATGGAGCACCACTCAGAAGCAGAAGCAATATGAGGACGTGAAGACTACCCCAAATCCAAGTTTCCATACTCCTTTCCGCGCCTAGTCTGGGAATCTCGGGGACGAGATTCTTGTAAGGGGGGTAGGTCTGTCACCCCCTGATTTTCATGCCACAACACTTAAGCTAATAAATCATGATAAAATGTGGTTTGATAAAAACTTTTGAGTGTTTTGGACCTTGCCTTGATTGGATTTCGCGCGTTGTTTGCAAGTGCTCTAAAAATCAAATAAATCCCCCAACTCCTATACTTCATCTCCTTGATCCAAAACCTTTTCCCAATGATCATGCCATGTGTATAGAGCAATATAGTATTTTCTTACAAAAATAATTTGGCCAAAAAGTATTTTCAAAAATTAGTTTTCCAAAAACCCCTGAATTGAGGATTGCACTGCAAGTACTTAGTTAAGGGCATTAAAAATCTTTCCAAAAATATATTTGAATCCTATTAGATATAGGATACCCAGAAACCACAAAAATATAATTTTAAAAGTTATTTTCCTATTTTATTTAAAAGCTTTTTCTTAAGGCCAGAAATGGTCTTTAATAGGGAAAAAATATTTTATTGTTTTAAAAATATTTGACAAAAATCAGGGAAACTCAGTGGGCATATATTGTCCATATATAAGAGTTTCAACACATGGTCATGTTCAAAATATTGGTCAAATCCCTCAAAAACCCTTTTTGGATATTTCAAGCTTTTGAAATATTTACAAAGGAAATATTCTCCAAAAATTCCAAGAAAATTCTAGCATGTCAAATATGACATGATTGATGATCTTGACAAGTATCATGTCATGGAGAATAGTATAACTCCATGAAACCCTCTCAAAACCACCTCTGTCCTTTTTCAAGTTTGAACAACTTTGCACTGCCAAACATGTCCAAATGTTCTCAAACCTTGTGAACATACTAAAATGGTCTAATAATTCATCTAGACCAAGTGGAACAAGTTGGAGAACAAGTTAACTTGATAAAAGTGCCCCAAAACCCTTCCTGTCCAGAACCAAATTTGAACAACTCTACATTAGCAACTTACTCCTTTTGATCTTAACTTTTGTGGACATGTTCAGAATCTCAAATGATGACACTACACTAAGTGGTGCATCAAGGAGAATAGATTTGCATGACTAAATCTTGAAAAGTCCATTTCTGCTAATTTTTAGGGTTTACAAAAGTTGCATTGGCAACTTTGCCCAAATGAGCTCAAAATTGGTGGAAGGCCCTAATTATATGTGACATTTCACCCTGTGGAGTCTCATGGCAAATGGAGATCATCTGCTTGCCCAAACTACCATCAAACACCTTCTGGCAGAAACTTAAAATGCCTGTTTTGGGCATTTCCACTAATCTCCGTGAGCTCAACTTTTTCCCACAGCCTCATCTGGTCCCCCTCTACCACTTACATCTTTCCCTGCCCAAGGAGCCATGATTAAGGGGGTTAGAACCCCATTTTTCTTCTCTGGGCAACAGCATTCTCCCTCTCTCTCAGCCTCTCTCTCCCTCCTTGGCATTCCAGAGCATCCAAGGCTCTCCCCAGGCTTTAGCCCATCACCCAGCACACTCCAGACGCAAGTGGACACAGCAAAGCGCGCAAAACGCGCTCATGCGGGCCAAAAGCCTGCTCTGGAGTGCGCTACAGTAGCGGCCGAGCCCTGCCGCCGCACTCCCGTCCACCTCGGGCCGCCCAAGCGCGCCAGTCGACGCGCCTCGGCGTTCGCGACACACCACGGCCTGGTCCCCCTCCTCCTTCTCCCTCCTGCTGCCTCTGCTCACATGCGCGTCGGCTGCCCGAGAGCTCCAATGGGCGGCCTCACACGCGCGGCACCCTGGCCCTTCGCCGCTCCTTATCTCCCCTCCTCTAGCCTAGACCAACCCCACGAACACCCCAGACACGTCCACGCGCGCCCCCGTGGCATCCAGCAACGGCTAGGAGCTCGCCGACGCACGAGCCACGGTGCACCTCGCCTCCTCATATTTAAGGTCACCCCCGAGCCTCTTCTCCACTCCTTTGGCTCTATCTCCCTCCCTTGCACCCCCGGACCAACCCACTCCTCCTCCCGTGCCTCCCTTCTCCTCCTACCACCGCACGGCCGCCGCTTCGGCTCGCTCAAATTCGAGCAACGCCGAGCTCACCTCCCTCCCTTTTCTCCACACAAAGGCTCCCCGTGGTCCGGCCAACCTCCCCACCTCCTCAAACCATCGCGGGGATGCTCGATCACCGAGAGCCACGGATGGCCGACGACCTCCCCCTACCACCGTCAAAGTTGCGGCCACCTCGGCCCCCTCCGGCAGCCGTGACCTGCACCAGCGGATGCGCCGCTCCGCGCTGAGCTCGCCCATAGGCATAGTGCCGCGAGAAACGGGCGGAGGCGCCGGCTATCGCCGGACGAGCGTCGGCGTGCGCTCTGCCTCCCCTGCTTTGTCTCGAGCGGGAGGTAGAGGATGACCGCCCCGCCAGCTGGCGTGGGGGCCCGCGTGTCGGCGACCCAGCGGCTGGACCCCACCCGTTTAAGTGGAGACGGTTACCGGTGTTGCCGTCTCCCTCACGCGAAGGCGTATTTCCAGGAAGCCGCCTCCGACGTGGCCCCTGCGCGCGTGCAGCCAAGCCGCTGGGCCGGCCCGCTGCCTATCTCTCGCCCTGCGTGCATGATAAGGTTAAGCCCTTTATCCTTTTTCTTTTTCCAGTCAACTTCCAAGATCCATAAACAATTCAAATCAAATCCAAATTTGATGATTCAAATTTATAGTAGTTCATAAAATCATTACCTATCACATGGTGCTATTGTCACATTTTTACAGAAGCATTTCTTTCACAAATATTTATCAAAACCCCATTTTCCATTTCTGTGATGAATTTTAGAAAATCACAGAGAGCTCAAGATTGATCCAAATGCCATGATTCAAATCCCTAGATACTTCTAAATTCATAACCTAGTTTATGAACATTTTTCTTGATACTTTCTGTATCACCTCAAATAATGGTCTATTTCTTCATGTATAGCCAACTTTGCAAAATCATAGGATATTCATTTGAACTCCAAATCCAGTGAAACCAACTCCTAGATGCTTCTAAAATCATGCTTTGTCAAATGGGTGCCTCTGCCCATTTATGAAAATAATGTTTCTGTACACTTCTTGCAAATCCATTAATCCTTTGACTCCATAATATTGAAATGTTCAGAGATGTCCATTGATCAAATCCCAATGAAACCACTTTGGTCACTCCTCATATGACCAGAGGTATCCTAGAAAAGTCCAACTCACATTTTTAGAGCACTTTTACTTTTGCCTTGTTGTGTTGCTTATTGTGTTTGTTTCCGATGTTAGTTGACAAAGTAGACGGAGTACTTGGAGAAGGACCAGAAGATTTCAAGACTCTGATGAACCAGGCAAGCAGCCCTTTGACCATGATGAACCCTTTTTATCATAGTAACATTTCTTTCCGTGATTGTTGAATGCATGATATCTTGAATGGCAACCTTGCTAGGTTTGCCTTCGTTGCATACCACGTTGACACTTGCATTAATCATGACTCTATCCTTGTTTAGAGTTGTGTTGGTGGGTTGTAGAAATATGCTATAGTTGTTGGCTGAGCAAAATGGGTCGGGGTTATGCATGGAAAGAAACCACGTGTGGTTTGACATACTTGCAAATAGCCCAGTGGGTGCCACTAATGCCCCTGGGAGATGATGATGAACTAGGTCACTACTTGGTGGAGAGGTAGTGTACCGAGGCTTGATGAAAGTGTTGTTTACAGAGACGGATTAGATTTAAGATTTGTCGACTGTCCCAACCTTACATGCGCAACCACTCTACCCTTATATGGGAAAGGGCATTATTGATTACCTAGGTCGATACTAGCTTGGAGCCCGCATTACTAGTGACGGGGGAGAGTTGGTGCTCTCTCTCGGGACGGGGTCGTGCCAGGTAGGGCGACCATGACTGTTTTTACAGGGCACCGGACACACCGTTGGTACCCCGTGCTTGTGGTATGTGATGAATATGGGAGCGAGGCTCCACAACTTTATGATGTGAAATGTTAGGCACGGGGGTTCCTACCAATTGAGTGGACTCCATGTTAGTGTCGTCTAGGGAAAGGTAGTGATCGGGTGCTTACCCCGGTTACTTGAGGTATCGCGGGTCGTGGATGACACGGAAGTTCCCCGGATCTTGTGGGTACAGTGTGCAACCTCTACAGAGTGTAAAACTATTCGAATAGCCGTGTCCACGGTCAAGGATAGTTGGGCGGTGCTGCTTAGACTATGTCCATATGTTTTTGACAAACAACACCGTTTGGTGATATTGATGATGTGACTCGTGAGGAAGTCACGATGAGCTTGAGCTTGAGTTGTTCATAATTCTTTCTCGATGTTGATGCCTGTAACCTCCTGATGCTTGTTGCAGACGCATTCCTATACTTGATAAATGTTGATCATACTTGCATGAGAAAAACTAGCTTTCCGCAACAATGCCAATTAAGCAGTAGAGCTTTGCATAATTATTTTGTTATCACTCTTGGGTTGCTTGCAAGTACATTCAAAGTACTCATTGGCTTGCCACTGGTTATTTTATTGTCCAGGCATAAAAGAACAGGATATGATGAGGAATACTTCAGTGACGAACATGCGAGCTAGGACGCTTCCCAGTCAGAATGCCTGTAGGGTTAAGGCAGATGGCATGGGTCCAAGTTATCAACGAAGATTTCCGTTGCGATGATATACTCAAGACTTGACCATAATGGTCCACCTTGTGTAAAACGGTATGTATGGATGTAAGACTCTTGTTATTCAGCTTCTGTGTGTTCAGTGAGCATTGATCTCTGGGATCACTGTACACGTGCATTCGGTGATCACGACTTATGAGTCGGGGTCCCCACACCACCGCTACTCCACTCAGTCGACGCCAAGCTTGGTGGGGTAAATATCGGCGGCCGATTAGCTGCTTGACGGTGACGTGGAGGCGGAAATCTTCAGAACCTTGTGCTCCGAAGGAGGAGGTTATCGAGGCGGATGAGGAGGAGGCAAAGGCAATGGCCGGCTTTCTCGGGTTCATGGCCGGACATGGTGGTCGGGTGCCGACGATCGTTTAGATTAGGTTTACAGTAGGTTTAGTACGGTTTGTGCGAAATATGTAATGAATTTCGTCTAGTTTGTAGGAAAAGTTTTCGAAATGTAATGAATTTCATCCGGTTAATTTGAAATTTGCTTTGTTAGCACGAATTTCGTGCGGTTAGTTCATATAGTTGTCGAAAGGTATGCGGGCAGCATCGGATGGCATCCATCAGTGTCCTCGGATAGATGCCGGTGTAAATTGCTAGGCCAGCGCTGGAGATGCCCTAACTATCATGCTATAATCGCAAACAATCCTCCATTATTTGGCAGGGAACAGTTATCCCGCGATCAAAATCAGATCCGCGGCGTTTCGCACTCCTCCCGCGTAAGAGTGTAAACTCTTGCTTACATAAAAATGGAGCAAGTGGACGGCACTGTAGCACGTCATATCACTCGAACTAGCCCGTCTAACGAGCGGGAAAGCACCGCCATCATCATTTTGTTCTGGATTTCTGTCGATCGATCGCGCGAAAATATTACTCTTCGCAATTTCTAAAGGAAAAGGCGGCACACTTACGACTCATATGCATCGCAACCCCAACAGTCCGGCTCGCACGCTGCTCACCAGAGGGGACACGCGTTGTCTTGCAATTTCAATGACATGTGGGACCGTAATTGAATAAACCATCGATAGCCGAAATCTAGTCGCTCGGCAGGCGTCGGCAGAGAAGAGAGAAATGGGGGAGAGAGAAGAGACCGCCTGCCTGCCACGCACGGACTCCAAGAAATATATGGTGATAATGTGAGGTGGGCCATGCTGGAGTCCGGACCGCTTCCGGAGCCCGCTCTCACCGCCTTGGCCCCTCAAGACGCCAGCTGCCCACTGCATGCATAGCAAGTAGTCCCCGCTTATGTGGAGGAGAGAGAGGCATTGACAAAGTCAAGGAGAAACAGTGGAGACAATAGCTTTCATCTAGAATAAACATGAATACTCGTTGCTCGTCCTCTATATCGGAAAGAATACTTTCATTCGTCGACATGTGGGACGTCAACCATCCTGGTCCACCTGCCATGCAAAAAATTATCCTGGTCTACCCCAGTCGTATCGCAGGCCCAACCTTTCCCACTGTAAGTTGTTCGGACGAATGAACCATCATGACTTCATTGAATTCCGCTTCTTCAAGAAAACTTACAGTACCCGCAATACTGCTACCACACGCGAAGACTAGACGGCACTGTACCATGTCGTATTACTAAAACCCACTAGGCCAAACTAGCCTGTCTAGGTCATCTATTTTGGAACGGAGGGAGTTCGTCTCTGCACTGCTATGATTTTGTGTTGCACGTTCTCTGTACTTTTGCTATGATTTTCCTACCCTATGAACCAAATGAGGCCTGAATGTATGTCGACTATTGTCTGATCGATCGCTAAGCCTACAATTTTAGGAGCTAGGGCTATTGGTCGATCAACGAGGGATAAGTATAAGCGTACCACGAGCTCATCATCCCCAACGTTTCTCTTCAGTGAGTGTTTTGCAAGTACTATAGCTCGCACGGTAGCTAGCCTACTAACACCAAGAATCATCAAACAAGCCCTGCTGATATGATAAACAGTTCAAACTTACATCTAAGCATGCCATATATTACATCAAAAGATGGTGAGGATACATCTGTTTCCATAACTCGGAGAGGGTTCGCATGATTCATCGCATGATTCACTATCAACCAAAACTAGCAAGATCTGCCCACACAAGACAGTGCACTAGTCCTAAGATGGTTTGATAACATGCATCGTTCTGGTAATTAAACACAGGGCAATGCAACCTGCCCTGAAGGATTAGGGCGACCAACAATTTCTTGTCATCGATCTCTCGGGTAATGACCACAGCACGGACAACAGCGAGTCAATTTCTGGGGCGATGTCCACAGGACTGACCGTGACATCGGAATCGATCTCTGGGGCGATGTCTACAGGATGGACAACAACATCGAAATCGATCTCCGGGGCGATGCCACAGGACGGGCCATGACATCGGAATCATCAAGGACAACCACCGGCACCTGCACAACCCTAACATATTAGCAAGCACATTGCAAATAATCAAAAACCACAACTATGGTAAGAAGCCATTATTTTTTACCTTGTGCAGCTCACTGGGGGATCTCATCCCTCCGGGGGCCATCACCTTGCGAGGGGAATACTGCTTCTCAACGGTGACTATCTCCTCAAACAGGTGGCAATCACAATTCCTGGGGTAGGCACGGTGGGGCCCTTGCTATTCTTCCAACTTTCTTCGAGGAGTTCGTCCGCCAATGTCCTCAACTCTTTTGCCAGTGCTTGTTTCTTGGAGTTCTTTGTCTCCATGGGTTGGCCCGGCAACATGGTCAACTCGTTGGTCGGTGCTCGCTTCCTGGAGATCTCTGTCTCCAGTGGGTTGTCCACCGGCAACTCTTTGCCTAGTGCTCCAGGATCCATCAATGAACTGACAAACAAAAAGCAATCAAAAGGAAACCACAATCGCAATTAAAACGGGAAAAGAATAGGATGTGAGAATCGGTCGGTGCTTCGCAAAAAGAAGATTATTGGAATGAAAATATAGCAGTATAACTGATTCGCCCACCTTTCCTTCATCGGTACAGAAGAAAATGGCAAAAGTGAGTAGACTGGAGTGTGGTTTTCTTCAAGAAAGGGAAGAAAGGGATTGAATGAGCGTTCCAACGAAATGATGGTTGCTTCTCCAGTCCAACTTGGAGGCCACCTTACCATTGCTGGTAAAGGTGTGGGTTTTGTGATATGACGGGTCATGACGGCCACACCGGGGTGACAGGTGAGTCTCGACTGTAGCACCTCGTTGTGATTTGGTGGATGGCACGCGGGCCCGGATGCTTTGAAATGTCCCGCATGTAGATAGAGCGTAGTCATATAGGAGTGCTCAATATTGTGCACCGCGACCAAGCCATAGAGGAAAACGAGAGAACTACGTAATTAATGCATGAGTTTAATTAGGGTAGTTTTGTAAAGTACAAGATACATTCCTCCAATTACAAAATGCCTTGGTTCATGAGATTTGAGATTTGAGCCCTATAAACCGGAAGGGAGGGGGTACTGTACACGGTGTAGTCTAGTCACTTGTTGAAATCTCTAGAAAGGCAAATACTCCTTTCCAGTTTACAGGTCTATACTCTATACTACTCCCTCCGTCTTGGTGTGTAAGTCATCTTACAAAAACCAAATAGTCCTAAAACACTTAGGCGCGGTGCGTTAACTTCTACCTTGTTTCTTGTTTCTTGACATATCAACCAATAAGAGTTGAGAGGTGGGCATGCTTTTAATGACTTGCAATAGCTAGTTCATTCCATGGAATGATATTAATTAGCAAATAAACATTGGTGACCCCAGGAGGAAACGGTGCTAAGCGCATGGACCTATGTAGAATGAGTATGAACCAATGGATAATGGAGTTTAATTGTTAAACAATAGCAATTTTTTCTCATGCAAGAGCCTGGCTAGTACTCCAAGGAACCGCACCACGCGAGCGTTCTCAACTGCCACGTTCGGTTTGCGCTTAGCTCTTTGCCTCTTCAAGAAGACGAACAATGATGATACTCCTACTTCTAAAGTATCGAATCCACTGTTGCATGTCCGTCCACCTCGTCCGGGAGGGATAGCGTGTAGCGAAAGCTTCTACTTACCGCTCCTTCCTTTGCGTCTATGACAGGTGGGCCCAACAGGTGGTTGGCCCTCTTGTCATGTAGCCAAAGGCAGGTGCAGTTAAGGCACCAGAGCTCAGTCCGTGAGGGAGAGTGCGTCATAGTAATCAAATTTCTTGGTCTTGTATGAGTTGACGCGACACATCAAAGAACTGCACTCGATAAAAGTCTTTTTACACATTTCAAATGGGTTACTTCATATGTAGGAGTAGACATATTCTGCTTCGTATGTAGTCACTTGTTGCAATCTCTAAAAAGACTTATATTTGGAAACGGAGGGAGTACAACGCATGCATGCATGTCGTGACTTTCCTTTTGATACTTGCATGTGTTGATTTGATGCACCTTGCCAAATTTTGACTATAAATTTAACTAACCAAATTTTCATGCATGTCACAAAAAATTACGGGGCTGTTTGGATTGTGACTATGTTTGTCTTATGTTGCCACATTATTTTTCCCACACTTGCCTAACCTGAGTTGTTCAAATTGTTAGACACACTTTGGCTTGCCTAAGGGAATCTTGCCACAATTATTGTGTCTATGACATGTGGGGTTCACTGCTAATAAAAAAATTCTTGTCTTAGGTGTGGCTAATAAAAAAGACTTATATTTAGGAACGGAGGGAGTAGAAAATATAAATAATAATGCATGTTGGGGCAACCCACATTTCCGCTAATTTTAGCCGTGGGCTTGTTCACAATTTTTACGAGGGGGTGGTTGTTCATTTAATGGAGGGACTTGTAGTACCAGACTTGAACGATACAAAGTGCGACCTGGCACACCATAACACCACTTGGAACAAGCGGGTAGCTATCTCAAAAAAATCAACAACTAAAAAAGCCGCGACCTAGCATGTAGTAGTACACAATTTTAAATGATTATTTTGATGGAGTGAAAAAGGAAAACTACCCCACTACTTATATATAGGTCGGAGCCTCCGCGCTTGCTTGCTAGGGTTGCTCTATTCACACACTCTCATCCTCTCCAGATATAAACAAGATAGGGGTAGTAACACTGTCTTTCTCCCTTCAAAAAACATTGGCTTTCTATCCTCACCGCTGGTTACAGATCCGGACGTATCCCCCTCAGCCGGTGAAGGGGAGGAGGGGCAGCATTTAGGCCGTCGTCGACAGCGAGGGAGGAGATCCACTGCCGACCGAACCATTATCTCTGGTTGAGCGCTGGCGCGGGAGGTCCTCCGATCCCTTCGTCGTTGCCTCTAGGCGGATCCGGCCTCCCGCCACCCACCTTTCCACATCCTGACGACCTTCAGGTATATCTTCGTTCGAAACCGCCTTAGCTCTACTTCCCCAGGTCGCTACGTCGTTGCATGTGCATCACTTTCTACCTCTCATCCCCTCTCGATCGGATGGTCCAACGTCACCAATTTTTTTCTTCTATTTTTAGAGGTAAAGCTACTTCATGGAGTCGAATCTTGTATGCCCTCTAAGGGAGTCCTGGACTAGGGGGTGTCCGGACAGCCGGACTATCATCATCCGCCGGACTCCAAGACTACGGAGATACAAGATTGAAGACTCCGTCCCGTGTCCGGATGGGACTTTCCTTGGCGTGGAAGGCAAGCTTAGCGATACGGATATGTAGATCTCCTACCATTGTAACCGACTCTGTGTAACCCTAGCCCTCTCCGGTGTCTATATAAACCGGAGGGCTTTAGTCCGTAGGACATAACCTCCATTACAACATTCATACCATAGGCTAGCTTTTAGGGTTTAGCCTCCTTGATCTCGTGGTAGATCCACTCTTGTACTACCCATATCATCAATATTAATCAAGCAGGACGTAGGGTTTTACCTCCATCAAGAGGGCCCGAACCTGGGTAAAACATCGTGTCCCTCGTCTCCTGTTACCATCCGTCTAGACGCATAGTTCGGGACCCCCTAACCGAGATCCGCCGGTTTTGACACCAACATTGGTGCTTTCATTGAGAGTTCCTCTGTGTCGTCACCGATAGGCTCGATGGCTTCTTCAATCAACAACGCCGTCCAGGGTGAGACTTTTCTCCCCGGACAAACCTTCGTATTCGGCGGCTTCGCACTGCGGGCCAACTCACTTGGCCATCTAGAGCAGATCGAAAGCTACGCCCCTGGCCATCAGGTCAGGTTCGGAAGCCTAAACTTCACGGTCGACATCCGCGGGGACTTGATCTTCGACGGACCCGAGCCACAGCCGAGCGTGCCGCGCTGTCACCACGGGCATCATTTAACTCTGCCGCCGAACAGTGCCTTGGTGGCCGCACACGAATCCGCTCCGGCCCTTAGTCCGGAGCCGACTGCGCCGATCGAGGACCGGTGGCTGGACACCGCCTCGGGGGATGCAACTTCCACGGCAATGGAGCCGAACTCCGATCTTGTCCCCCATAAAGCTCGTGACTCCGAGGTGCCGGACTCCCTGCCGGACTCCGGACCTCCCGCGCCCCTGCCAATCGAATCCGATTGGGCGCCGATCATGGAGTTCACCGCGGCGGACATCTTTCAGCACTCGCCCTTTGGCGACATCCTAAATTTGCTAAAGCATCTCTCGCTATCCGGAGAGACCTGGCCGGACTATGGCCAGGATGGTTGGGATGCGGACGATGAAGAAATTCAGAGCCCACCCACCACCCACTTTGTAGCCACTGTCGATGATCTAACCGACATGCTAGACTATGACTCCGAAGACATCGACGGTATGGACGACGATGCCGGAGATGAACAAGAACCAGCGCCTGCAGGGCAATGGAAGACCACCCCAACACATGATGTATATATGGTGGATACCCCAAAAGGAAGCGATGACGAGGAACAACGAGGCGCGGCAAAGGATAATCCCGCCGGTAACCAACCAAAACGGCGACGCAAGCGCCGCCCTAAGACCCGCCTCGACAAAGGCAGCATTCCTAATGACCCAGCGTTAGAGCAGGGCAAACCAGTGGACGACGAACATGCAACTAAGCAACCGTCCGAACAGGACGGATCGGATAATCAATCCAATCCCGGCGAAACCAACAGTCCGGACGACCTCACACCGGACATACTACCGGAACAGAAAAACCTTCACGGAAGACTCGTCGCCACCGCAAGAAGCCTGAAGAAGGAAAAACAGAAGCTCAAAACAACGGAGGACATACTCAGAGCGAGGTGGAGCAAAGTGCTCAAAACCGCAGACAAATACGGCAATGGCCATCAATCAAAGAGCTATCCGAAGCGCAAGCTGCTACCAGAATTTGACGAGGAAGCCATAGAGCCCCCACAGTCAAAAAACAAAGAGGCCAGCTGGCCGGATAGACGACCAGATGAAAGGCCCAAATCTACAAGCGGCACCGCACATAAGCCGACTCATGACCCCGGGAAAACAGATGGCCCAGCCAGGTCCATTTACGGGCCAAAAAAGAAGGCCCCGGGAAGCAGCACAACACGTCAAGTGTTCGAAGACAACGGCACACCCAAATACAGGGGCGCCGCACACCCACTATGTTTCACCAATGAGGTGCTGGATCATGAATTCCCAGCAGGGTTTAAACCCATAAACATAGAGGCTTACGACGAAACAACAGACCCTGGAGTCTGGATAGAGGATTACATACTACACATTCATATGGCCAGAGGAGATGATCTCCACGCCATAAAATATCTACCCCTCAAGCTCAAAGGGCCAGCCCGTCATTGGCTCAAAAGCCTCCCAAAAAACACTGTTGGAAGTTGGGAAGAGCTTGAGGACGCGTTTAGAGCAAATTTTCAAGGGACTTATGTCCGCCCTCCGGATGCAGATGATCTAAGTCATATAACTCAACAGCCCGGAGAATCAGCGCGCAAATTCTGGAACAGGTTCCTTACTAAAAATAGCAAATAGTCGACTATCTGGACGCCGAAGCTTTAGCAGCTTTTAAACACAACGTCCGAGACGAATGGCTCGCCAGACACCTCGGCCAAGAGAAGCCGAGGACAATGTCCGCGCTAACAAGCCTCATGACCCGCTTTTGTGTGGGGGAGGATAGCTGGCTAGCAAGATGCAGCACCAGCGACCCGAGTACATCCGAGAGTAGAGATGGAAACGGAAAATCACGGCGCAGAAAGGATCAGCGCCGGAATAAAGAAAAAAGCCCAAAGAACATGGCGGTCAACGCCGGATTCAAAAGCTCGCGGCCAAACAACAAAACACTACCTCTTAAGGATAACAGTGATGAGCTATCCAACTTAAGCAAAATTTTGGGTCGGATATGTCAAATCCACAGTACCCCCGGAAGGCCTGCAAACCACACCCACCGAGATTGCTGGGTTTTCAAACAGTCCGGCCGACTAAATGCCGAACACAAGGGGCTCGACGCATCAAGAGAGGATGATGATAAACCCCACAAGCAGAGCACTGAAAAACAAAAGACTTTCCCACAAGAAGTCAAAGTAGTAAACTCACTTCATGTGATGATACGGAAAAACAATGCGGCACCCGCTAAGATGGGTCTCGCACGGTCCACCCCAGCGGAACCTCGAGATTGGATGTCAAAACCAATCACTTTCGACCACCTGGATTACTCTAGAAGTATCCGGAACGCAGGCTGGACTGCTCTGATATTGGATCCTGTAATCGACGGACTACAATTTACACAAGTCCTGATGGACGGAGGCAGCGACTTAAACCTGCTATATCCAAACACAATCCGCAAGTTGGGGATAGACCTTACCAAAATTCGACATAGCCGCACTTCCTTTAAAGGAGTGATGCCAGGCCCTTACGCCAAGTGCACAGGCTCCTTATTACTAGAAGTTGTGTTCGGGTCACCGAACAACTTCCGACGCGAAAAACTAATCTTTCATGTCGCCCCATTCAAAAGTGGCTATCAAGCACTATTGGGACGTGAAGCTTTTGTCCGCTTCAATGCCATACCACATTACGCGTCTCTTACACTTAAAATGCCCGGTCCACGTGGCATCATTTCATTGCGAGGGTCATGCAAAGACCCCGGACACGGCTAGATGAGTCCGGCACAAACAAGCTAGGGGCTCTCTAGCCGCACGCCCCTTCATAAGGGGCTGAGCGTATAAGCAACAACGAGCTAATATAGACTCCGCTTTACTTATTAATAGTTTTCATATACCTTTGTTCGCACAATTTCCTTTCAAACTAAGTTCCTCTCTTTTTACAGATGAACAACATGCATACCCGTCCAGGATAACGGCACAACGGAGACACAGCCGCAGACGTGCAGTAGGGACCCGTCGCAAGGATTCTTTTCAGATTAGGACCCTGCGTAAACCTTTTTTACTGTCTCTTGTTGCTATAATCCCCTGGTTTCTCATTATAACCAGAGTGGAGCCTGACGTTTTGGCATCGGCCGCGTCAGAGGACCCTGCCCGTACCTGGACACTAGGGGCTTAGGGCATTATTCTGCCCATTATCATAAAGACCGAACACCTTAGGGAGTGTTCGGCGTCTCGAGTTAGGCCTTATATGCATCAGCTTCGAATCACGTCTTTGGTCAAATGTTGGGTTTGCCTGGCTCCTGTGTTTTGCTGCCTTACGTTCCGTATCATCGGCTAACGCGGCACCAGGAGAACTACTGCGATTGTGCCCCAGTTCGGCTGGGCGAGCACCTCAGTAGAGAAAGTCGAAAACTGACTGTCATGATACAGTGAGAGACTGGTCAACCACTCGATCGACAACCGGAATGTCTAGAATTCCCCCGCTTTGACGAAGGACCGTTTCCCGGTCAGGCACACACGCGCCCCGCATTCGGAGAGCGCGGTTGAGGGAGTCCTGGACTAGGGGGTGTCTGGACAGCCGGACTATCACCATCTGCCGGACTCCAAGACTACGAAGATACAAGATTGAAGACTCCGTCCTGTGTCCGGATGGGACTTTCCTTGGCGTGGAAGGCAAGCTTGGCGATACGGATATGTAGATCTCCTACCATTGTAACCGACTCTGTGTGTAACCCTAGCCTCCCCCGGTGTCTATATAAACCGGAGGGCTTTAGTCCGTAGGACACAACATACATTACAACAATCATACAATAGGCTAGCTCTAGGGTTTAGCCTCCTTGATCTCGTGGTAGATCCACTCTTGTACTACCCATAACATCAATATTAATCAAGCAGGACGTAGGGTTTTACCTCCATCGAGAGGGCCCGAACCTGGGAAAAAACATCGTGTCCCTCGTCTCCTGTTACCATCCGCCTAGACGCAGAGTTCGGGACCCCCTACCCGAGATCCGCCGGTTTTGACACCGACATTGGTGCTTTCATTGAGAGTTCCTCTGTGTCGTCATCGATAGGCTTGATGGCATCTACAACCAACAACGCTGTCCTGGGTGAGACTTTTCTTCCCGGACAAATCTTCGTGTTCGGTGGCTTCGCACTGCGGGCTAATTCGCTTGGCCATCTGGAGCAGATCGAAAGCTACGCCTCTGGCCGTCAGGTCAGATTCGGAAGCCTAAACTTCACGGTCGATGTCCGCGGAGACTTGATCTTCGACGGACTCGAGCCACAGCCAAGCGCGCCGCACTGTGACGATGGGCATGATCTAGCTCTGCCGCCGAACAGTGCCTTGGAGGCTGCACACGAATCCGCTTCGGCCATTAGTCCGGAGCCGATCGCCCAGATCGAGGATCGGTGGATAGACGCCGCCTCGGGGGCTTCAACTTCCACGGCGATGGAGCCGAATATTAATCTTGTCCCCCGCGAAACTCGTGATTCCGAGGTGCCGGACTCCTTGTCGGACTCCGAACCTCCCGCGCCCCTACTAATCGATTCGGGTTGGGCGCCGGTTATGGAATTCACCGCCGCGGACATCTTCCAACACTCGCCCTTTGGCGACATCCTAAATTCGCTAAAGCACCTCTCGTTATCGGGAGAGTCCTGGCCGGACTGTGGCCAGGATGGTTGGGGTACGGACGACGAAGAAATTCAGAGCCCACCCACCACCCACTTTGTAGCCATTGTCGATGATCTCACCGACATGCTAGACTACAACTCCGACGACATCGACGCCATGGACGACGATGCCGGAGACGAACAGGAACCAGCGCCTACAGGGCACTGGAAGACCACCTCGTCATACGACATATACATGGTGGACACCCCAAAAGACGGGGACGGCGAAGAAGCAGCGGAGGCAGACTCTTTAAAGAAGCAGCCCAAACGCCGGCGTCAGCGGTGCCGCTCTAAATCCCGCCACAGCAAGAATGGAGATTCCGGCACAGGAGATAATAACACCCCAGAGAGTGCCAGAGACAATCCTCTCCAGCAAGACTCAGCGCAAGAGGATGCAAAAGCAAGCCCTCACGAGAGGACGGCAGACGAAGAGGTTGAGGATCATAACTATATGCCTCCCTCCTAAGACGAAGCAAGCCTCAACGATGACGAATTCGTCATACTTGAGGATCCCGCCACAACAAGAACGAAGCATACATACCTCCATCACCAGCGCACGATATGGTTGACCGACCACCCCATGGTCGTGACAGAGAGGCATCCAGGCCCCCAGCCAAGACCGTACCCCGGCATCGCTCCAAAAGTACGAAGCCAAGAGGGAACGCGCCGGACTTGCGAGACATATTGGAGGACAAAGCAAGGCAATCCAGATCCATCTACGGATCACGTGGGCGCCCCACGACCCATGACGAATATCGCCGCGCCGGATACAATAACCCTGGCCGGGCCGAACACAGCAGACAGCGCTCTCTCGAGCTGCGTTGTGATATTGCCCAATACAGAGGCGCCGCACACCCGCTATGCTTCACTGATGAAGTAATGGATCATCAAATCCCCGAAGGGTTTAAACCCGTAAACATCGAATCCTACGATGGCACAATAGACCCCGCGGTTTGGATCGAAGATTATCTTCTCCACATCCATATGGCCCGCGGCGACGATCTCCATGCCATCAAGTACCTCCCACTCAAGCTTAAAGGACCAGCTCGGCATTGGCTAAACAGCTTGCCCGCAGAGTCAATTGGGTGCTGGGAAGACCTGGAAGCCGCATTCCTCGACAACTTCCAAGGCACGTATGTGCGATCACCAGACGCCGATGACCTAAGCCACATCATTCAGCAGCCAGACGAATCGGCCAGACAATTCTGGACACGGTTCTTGACAAAGAAAAACCAAATCGTCGACTGTCCGGATGCAGAGGCCCTTGCAGCCTTCAAACATAACATCCAGGACGAATGGCTAGCCCGGCACCTGGGATAGGAAAAGCCGAAATCTATGGCAGCCCTCACATCATTAATGACCCGCTTCTGCGCGGGAGAGGACAGCTGGCTAGCTCGCAGCAGCAATCTCCGTAAAAATTCTGGCAGTCCGGATACTAAGGGCAACAACGGCAGGTCACGTCGAAACAAAAACAAACGCCGCATTAACAGCGACGATAAGGAGGATACGGAAGTCAACGCCGGATTCTGAGGCTCTAAACCTGGTGAACGGAAGAAGCCATTCAAAAGAACCACTCCGGGTCCGTCCAATTTGGACCGAATACTCGACCGCTTATGCCAGATACATGGCACCCCTGAAAAACCAGCTAATCACACTAATAGAGATTGCTGGGTGTTCAAGCAGGCAGGCAAGTTAATTGCCGAAAGCAATGACAAGGGGCTAAATAGCGACGACGAGGAGGAGACCCGACCGCCGAATAATAGAGGACAGAAGGGTTTTCCCCCACAAGTGCGGACGGTGAACATGATTTACGCAACCCATATACCCAAGAGGGAGAGGAAGCGCGCACTAAGGGACGTCTATGCGATGGACCCAGTTGCCCCGAAGTTCAATCCATGGTCCTCTTGTCCGATCACTTTCGACCAGCATACGCCATGGCGGATTCGCCGCATTGGTTTTAGACCCAGTCATCGATGGATTTCACCTCACGAGAGTCCTGATGGACGACGGTAGTAGCCTGAACCTGCTTTATCAGGATACAGTGCACAAGATGGGCATAGACCCCTCAAGGATTAAACCTACAAAGACAACCTTTAAAGGTGTCATACCAGGAGTGGAAGCCAACTGTACAGGCTCAGTCACACTGGAAGTGGTCTTCGGATCCCCGGATAATTTCCGGAGCGAGGAGTTAATCTTCGACATAGTCCCGTTTCGCAGCGGCTATCACGCTCTGCTCGGACGAACCGCGTTTGCAAAATTCAACGCGGTGCCGCATTATGCATACCTCAAGCTCAAGATGCCAGGCCCTCGTGGAGTCATCACGGTCAACGGGAATACGGAACGCTCCCTCCGAACGGAGGAACATACAACGGCTCTCGCGGCGGAAGTACAGAGCAGCCTCTTAAGGCAATTCTCGAGTCCGGCCGTTAAACGGCCGGATACAGCAAAACGCGCCCGAAGCAATACCAACCAAGACCACCTGGCGCGATCAGAGCACGCGTAGCAATGCGGCCCCAACCCCCGCCCGCGCATGATCGCAAGAATAACCCTCCGCGTACATCATTACACTTTGGAGATACCATGGGCGCAGGGGAAGGGGCACGATCGCAATAGACCCAGAGTGCGGTTCGACCGCACCAGGGGCTCGCAAGTGTGCCCCCTTTTCTTATTTTCCTTCTTGTGTACACAGGACTCCGTTAACCAGAAGCCCTGTCCGACAGTGAACCTGCCGAACTCATGATGCAACAGTCAGGGGCGAAAGAAGGCTGCGACGAACACTCAGGTGGTCTCAATTACGAGCATTAAATTCGATTATATACACCAAATCCGCAGCTCACCCCTGGAGGGGGACATGTTTACTTAGTCCAAATCCCTTGCTTACCGCACTATTTGTATCAGTCCGCACTCATAGCAGACTTCCTTTAATAAATAATACAGCACTTTTCGACTGCAAGTACATTACCTTTTTATATATATGTTCATTACATGACATCTTGCACCCGTATATTTTGGTACGGCCTAATACACCAGGGGCTTATGTTCCCCACATTATGGTGTGATAAGTCCGAACACTTTCACAAGTGCGGCACCCCGAACTTATAGCATTATATGAATCGGCTCCGAATCATGTCTTGGGTCAATAGTTGGGTTTGCCCGGCTCCCACATTTTGTTGCCTTATGTTCCGTTCTGTCGGCTAAGGTGGCACTGGGAGAACCACTGCGATTGCGCCCCGGTTGAGCCGGGCGAGCGCCTCAGTGGAGAAAGCTAAAACTGACTGGCATGATAAGGCGAGAGACTGGTCACTGTTCGAGAGGTCTTTTCGGGTCCTTAAAGACTCATGCCGCTTCGAGCGAAGTTCCGGACCATGTCCGACGAAGGCGTTGATAGCGCCCTGGATTCGGTCTTCCGAATACCAGGGGCTTCGCCAAAATTTAAAATTATAGAATTCTATGGCTAAGTGAGAGTGTTCAAGCATTATAAGTCCGGTTGCCTTGTTCGTTGTGTTGAGCGCCTCCCTAGATGGACCCAAAAATGGGAACAAGAGTGCTCAAGTTTATCCCGAACACCCAAGCACTCGTGGCTTGGGGGCTGAAGCCAAAGACTTGCCATCTCTCAGATTTTATATACGGCCGCACAGAAGGTAATATTTTAAATTAAACAAGCGTTGCTTAAGGCGCATATGAACGAAGTTTTCAGCGCACAGGATAGTACATAGCGAGTTCACTCAAAGATTACATTTCTAGGGCACTCATCCGCAATATTGCGGGCTCCCTTCAGGACAGTTTTATAATACATTTCAGGCGTACGATACTCCTTGCCCGGCGGCGGTGGGTCCGTGAGAAGCTTCTCCGCATCCAACTTGCCCCAGTGCACCTTTGTGCGGGCAAGGGCCCGACGAGCACCTTCAATACAGGCGGAGCGCTTGATGACCTCCACCCAGGGGCATGCATCCACCAGCCGCCGCACGAGGCCGAAGTAGCTCCCAGGAATGACCTGTTCAGGCCACAGCCGGACTATAAGGCCCTTCATGGCCTCCTCAGCTACCTTGTGGAGTTCGACCAGCTGCTTCAGCTGGTCGCTTGGGGGCACCGGATGGCCGGCCTCAGCGTACTGAGACCAGAAGAACTTCTCCGTCGAGCTCCCCTCCTCGCCACGATAGAATGCGGCGGCGTCGGACGCACTACGTTGCAGATCTGCAAACGCCCCTGGAGAGCTCCGAATGCGGGTAAGTGTCAGGTAGTTTACATTAACATGCCTGCTTTGCATGAAAAATGCCTTACCCGCCGCTATCTTCTTTATATCTTCAACCTCCTGAAGGGCCTTATGGGCCTCGGCCTTGGCGGACTTGGCACTTTCGAGAGCCGAGGCAAGCTCGGACTCTCGAGTCTTGGAGTCACGCTCCAAACTCTCATGCTTCTCCATGAGAGCCTGGAGCTCTTGCCGAACTTCCGCCACCCGTGCCTCCCGCTTTTCTCGCTCTGCCCGTTCTGCGGCCGCACTGCGTTCGGCCGCGGACACAGCCTCCTTCAGGGCTGCCACCTCGTTAGTGGCCCTTGCGATACCCATATTATCCTTGTTAACTTTATTGCAACCAAAATCTTTTTTTGTAAGGTAACTATTCAAAGTGGTGTTACTCACCTTCTTTGTCCTCGAGCTGCTTCTTCGCATGGCCGAGCTCTCGCTCGGACCGCTCGAGATCCTGCTTCAGCACATCGACCTCCGCCATTAGTGCGGCAAAGGTCAGCAGCGCAGCCTGCAAACCCATATTGACATATTTTAAGCAACCCTACGTATATCTTGTTAGATCCTGAGTCCGGATTTTCTTTCCGAACGCCGAACTAAGCATCAGGGGCTACTGTCTATGCGGTATTATATTACATAACTTTAACTTCTTACCTCAAAGCCTGTTAGAAGGCTGCTGCAGGCTTCGGTCAGCCCGCTCTTGGCGAGCTGAACCTTCTGAATCACCGCACCCATGATAGTGCGGTGTTCTTCCTCGATGGAAGCGCCTTTAAGCGCCTCCAACAAGTTATCCGGCGCCTTCGGTTGGATGGAGGTCGCCGGTGTCACGGTCTTGCCCTTCTTTCGAAGGGGCCGCCAGCCGGACTCTGGAACCACTGCGGGTTCCGATGTAGAGTCCGGCACAAAGTCCGGGAGGCAGCCTGACGGCGCCTCCGGAGCCTCCTCCTGATGGGTCCCTCTCTGGGGTCCCACCTCGGCGTCCTCGCCGGCGCGGGGGGTAGTGGCAGTCGGAAGTGAATCCACATCCGACGGGGCCAAGGACCCGCTTGATGAAACGGGGAGATCATCATCAACCGGACTACGGACAGAATGCGGCGTTAGAAGGACACTACGCGACACGAAAGAAATTGCATATCAAGGATCCGGATACTTACGATCTTGCCGGACGCCTGGCCCTTGGAGGCCACTCATCCTCGCCAACGGTGGTGTTGGCGAAACTGTCCGGGGGGATAGTCCTCCCCCTCTTGGACCCTTCGGCCTCCCCTATTGGGGAAGCCTTCCTCTTCTTCTCTCCCTCCTTCGGGAGAGAGTCCTCCTCCTCCTCGTCGTCTTCGGGGGAGGAGTCCGCCTCGTCGTCAGACGCCTAATTGCGGAAACTCTTTCGAGTCCCCGCGGCCACCTTCTTGGCCTTCTTCTCCGGCACCACATGCGGTGCCGGAACTAGTAGCCCTGCTAAACGGGCGTCCACTGGGTCTTCTGGCATGGGAGCCGGGCTGATAAGCCGCTTGGCCTTCTCCATCCATTCCTGTCAAAGGAAAAGAAAGAATGGAACCCTCTTAGAATCAATTCGATTACCACAAGTGTCCCGTAATGGGCTTGAATCACTTACCTCGTGAGCCGGATGCTGCGAGCTAAATCCGCGATCTTCCATCGCGGATGTGGGGGCTTCGGCGCCCTTAAACAGCACCCTCTAGGCGCCTTCGTATGTCGTATCGAAGAGCCCGCTTAGCGCCTGGTGCTGTTCCGGATTGAACTCCCACAGATCGAATGCCCGTTCTTGGCATGGGAGAATCCGGTGGATGAGCATGACTTGGACCACGTCGACGAGCCTGAGCTTATTGCTCACCAGCTTCTGGATGCAGGCTCGGAGTCCCGTCACCTCCTTCGGATTGCCCCACACAAGCCCTTCTCTTTCCAGGAGGTGAGCTGCGTGGGGACGCCAGATCTAAACTCGGGGGCCGCCGGCCATGTGGGCTTGCGTGGCTCGGTGATGTAGAACCACCCCGATTGCCACCCCTTGACGGAGTCCACGAAGGCCCCTTCGAGCCAAAGGACGTTGGGCAACTTACCCAACATGGCGCCTCCGCATTCCGCTTGCGTGCCCTTCACAACCTTCGGCTTGACGTTGAAGGTCTTGAGCCACAGGCCGAAGTGGGGCCGGATGCAGAGGAAGGCCTCGCACATGACGATAAACGCCGAGATGTTGAGGATGAAGTTCGGCGCCAGATCGTGGAAATCCAGGCCGTAGTAGAACATGAGCCCCCGGACGAATGGATGGAGTGGAAAGCCCAGTCCGCGGAGGAAGTGGGGAAGGAAGACGACCCTCTCATGAGGCCCAGGGGTAGGGATGAGCTGCCCCTCGTCGGGCAGCCGATGCGCGATATCGCCGGAGAGGTATCCGGCGCTGCGCAGCTTGGTGATGTGCTCCTCCTTAACGGTGGAGGCCAACCATTTGCCTCCTGCTCCAGACATATTCGGAGAAGGTCGAGGCGAGATGCGCGAGCTTGGGCGTTGGAGCTTGAGTGCGCGGAGATGGATAAGCAAAGGAGGAAGAAGGCGTAGGTGAGAAGGTAAATCCTTATCCCTTATATATAGGCGGACGGAACTGTGCGTCCCCCACCGGCCTGGTAAAACTCGCTTATCTCCCAAGCGCCACCATCAATGGCGCGGTTGGGTTACCCACGTCCGTATTGATGAGAATCCTGGAATAAGGGGAACACAATCTCTGCTTCGACAAGACGTGCCAAGGAAACCGCTTCGCTAAACGTGTTGAGGTGGTATAAGTAAAAAACGATTCAAACAGTGGCTTGGTAGTGGTGTGATGTCACGCCGCATAATACGTCAGCAGATTGGACTGGTGTACATTTTATTCTCTCTATGGTGGAATGTGGAATTTATTTTGCAGAGCCGGACACTATCCTGGTGTTCATGATCTTCTTTGGGTTATTCAAGGGAGGAACCCGCCTTGCTACGCCGAAGACTATATACGCGCCGGACTTATCGTCATTGAAGCCTGGTTCAGGGGCTACTGAGGGAGTCCTGGACTAGGGGGTGTCCGGACAGCCGGACTATCATCGTCCGCTGGACTCCAAGACTACGAAGATACAAGATTGAAGACTCCGTCCCGTATCCGGATGGGACTTTCCTTGGCGTGGAAGGCAAGCTTGGCGAGACGGATATGTAGATCTCCTACCATTGTAACCGACTCTGTGTGTAACCCTAGCCTCCCCTGGTGTCTATATAAACCAGAGGGCTTTAGTCCGTAGGACACAACATACATTACAACAATCATACCATAGGCTAGCTCTAGGGTTTAGCCTCCTTGATCTCGTGGTAGATCCACTCTTGTACTACCCATATCATCAATATTAATCAAGCAGGACGTAGGGTTTTACCTCCATCGAGAGGGCCCGAACCTGGGTAAAAACATCGTGTCCCTCGTCTCCTGTTACCATCCGCCTAGACGCACAGTTCGGGACCCCCTACCCGAGATCCGCCGGTTTTGACACCGACAGCGGTGCCCCCAAGGGCTATATCGTAGCCCCACCCTCGAACTCCAATGGCTAAGTGAAAGTGATAAAGCATCATAGTCCGGATTACCTCGTTTGCTACGCTACCACCTCCTCAACAGGACCGAGACGTCGGATTAAGTGTGAAAACGCGCTATTTTTGCGATCACCCCCGCACCTTGTGCGTGGGGGCTGAAGCCGAAGACTGCCATCTTTCAGGTTATACACATGTATACATAAACGGCCGCACATGAGATATTTCAATACTTGGAAGGCACAAGTATAAAAAGCGATTACATAATAACCATTTTTTTACAAACGTTCATTTGAACGTGATATTTTTCGAGCACTGCGACTCTATTACACGAGCACCACGCATAACTTCCCCAAAATAGTGCTCTGCAGGTAACCGGCTTTCGTCCGAACCCTGGGTTGCTACAGCGGCGGCATCCATCTCTGTCCAATGTGTCTTCACACGGGCAAGGGCCATCCGCGCACCCTCTATGCAGGCCGACCGCTTCATTTCCTTGATATGTGGCACCGCCCCAAGAAATTTCTGCAATAAGCCAAAATAGCTCGTCGCCTTGGGCCTTTCTGGCCAGACATGCGCCACGATATCCGTCATGGCAAGTCTGGACAGCCTGTTCAGCTCAGCCCATTCGGCCAACCGATCGGTTAGCGGAAGTGAACGATCCGGACTATGGAATTGAGACCAAAATAGCTCTTCCATCTTGTGATCCTTCTGGCTTCGGAAGTGTACAACGGCATCTGCCGCACTCGCCGCTAAGTCCATATATGGATCCTCCGGACCCCACAGCTGGCCAAGCTGGACATACTTTGGATCCGTAAACCTGCGGCGCAGCAGAAAAGGCTTGCCAGCCACAATGTCTCTGGCCTGGCGCAGCTCCTCCTTCATAGCCCGCATTGCAGAACGGGCATCCTTGGCTTCGGCGGTGGCCTTCACCAGGTCTTCTCGCTCCGATAGGCGCTCCTTTTCAAGAGCGTCATTGCGGTTGGCAGCATCCTTCAATTTAACGGCCAATTCGGCCACCTCTTCCCTGCTTCGGCAGTGTGCAGCCCTTTCGGCTTCTAACTCCTCGGCCGCCCTCGAGGCAGCCGCGTTGCTTCTTCTGGCCTGCTCCTTGGCTTGAGCAAGTTCTGCCCGAAGGCTCTCCACAGCAGCAGCACCATCTGCGTCATGCATAAATATTGTAAGAGGTGAGCTTTAGCTCCCTTAATAGGTGACTGCGGAGAATTAATTTACCTTGCGACTCATCAAGTCGCTTGTTGACTAGCGTGATGTCCGCATCCGGTACATCGAGTTGCCGCATTAATTCGGCAACTCCATCAGTCCGGCTAGCCCCCGGACTATCCGCCACCTGCATAGGAAAGGCGGCACTCAGTACCTGCGATTTTGATCCTCGGCACGTTGTCGCTTTCGACAACCTACCGAGTCTCAGGGGCTACTATCTACACAGGGCGCACTTTCATGTGCAAAACTATCAAAAAGGTGCATCATTTTTACGTACCTCAAACCCCGCCAGCAAACTCCTGACGGCATTGTGCAATCCGCTTTCGGCGGATGAAATCCTTCCGATCACCATGCTCATCAATGCACGGTGATCTTCTGAGACGGACGCCCTCTCAAGTAGATCCTTCAGCTCCCCCAGCCGAACACTAGTCGGCGCCGAACTCTTCGGCTCTGCCGGGCTCGGGGACGCCCTCCGTGACGACACCTCAGGTTCGTCCGCCCTATCCGACGGCGCAGTAGACGGAGGCGTCTCGCTCTCCATCATCTCCGGACGAAGATCCCCCGAAGACGAGCTCATCTGAGAAGGTTGCAGATCCGAACTACAAGGTAAAAATTTCGGTTACCCTCAAAAGCACAAATAGGGATGTTTTTCATTAATGAATTCCCCTTTTTTCTACTCACGGCTCGCTAGAGGGCTGACACTTAAGAGAAGACTGTGCGGCCGGGGTCTCCCCAGACGCAGGACCCTCCGGCGAAGATTTCTTACCCCGCTTAGGGGCTTTGGCCTCCGGGTCTTCGGAGGCGGTCCTCTTCTACCCCTGGAGGGAGGGATTCTCAATCCCCCCTTCTTCAAGTGCCCCCTTTGGCGGGACGGTAGCTCCTCTGTTCTCCCCCTCGCCTTCTTCTGAAGGTGCAACCTCCAACATTCTGACTAGCACGGGCTCCAGTGCGGTCTCTGGGAGGGGGGCTGGACACCGTATCAGCTTTGCTTGCGCTATCCACTCCTGTCGAAGGATAACGGATTAAAAGGAGAATAAGGGTGAACAAATGGTACGTCCGAACTCTGAGCTACTTAATTGGGTATCCGGGCGATTGCAGCTTAGGCCGGCATCCTCGGTCAATTCCGGACATGCCACTTGCGGTCCGAAGAACAACTTGTACATCTCCACGGGTGTCGTACCCATGAAGTGTTGGAGAATCCGTGGTCCCTCTGGGTTGAACTCCCATAGCCGGAGAGGACGGAGTTTGCAGGGCAGGAGACGCCTAATTAGCATAACCTGCATCACCACGACCAGATCGATCTCCCTCGCTTGGAGGTCTCGAATCCGGCCCTGCAATAGGGGCACGTCTTTTGATGGCCCCCAATTGAGCCCTTGGTTGACCCACGACATCAACCGTCATGGAGGTCCCGAGCGGAACGGATGCGGCGGCTTCTGCCTGCTGCCCCTCGGAGCAGTGATATACAACCACTCCTGCTCCCATAAGCCGAGCTCCTCTTGGAAGGAGCCCTCAGGCCACGGAGCATTGGCCCTCCTGCTTATGGACGCCCCGCCGCACTCTGCTTGACGCCCCCCGATCATCTTCGGCTCCACATTGAAGGTTTTTAGCCATAGGCCGAAGTGGGGGGTGACGTGGAGAAAAGCTTCGCAGACGACAATAAATGCGGAAATATGGAGGATGGACTCCGGAGCCAAGTCGTGGAATTCCAACCCATAGTAAAACATGAGCCCTCTCACGAAAGGATCCGTCAGGAAGCCTAAACCCCGACGGAGGTGGGATATAAAAACGACATACTCGCCGGGCTCGGGGGTTGGGATGGCCTGCCCTTCGGCAGGTAGCCTGTGCGAAACCTCATAAGACAGGTACTTGGCCTCATGCAGCTTTAGCACGTCCTCCTCCGTGACGGAGGAGGGCATCCACCGGCCCTAAAGGTCGGAGCCGGACATTGTTGAAGGTCCGAAGCGCTCGAATCTGGGGCTCTGAGTGTTTGGAACTGGAGCAAGGAGAGGATTCGATGGAAGATTGAAGAGAAGAAACAAGCCTTGGTCCTATTATAAAGAGGGGGAATACCAAGAGTTGTCTCCGTGACTGTTCGGGATTCGCCTTCGATAGAGGAGGCGTGGCGACGGGCGTGGTTGGGTTACCCACGCCCGTATTGATGAGAATCCTGGAATAAGGGGAACACGATCTCTGCTTCGACAAGACGTGCCAAGGAAACCGCTTCGCTAAACGCGCTGAGGTGGTATGATAAAAAATGATTCAAGTAAAGGCTTGGTAGTGGCGTGACGTCATGCCGCAAAATATGTCAGCAGATTGAGCTTGTGTACATTTTATTCTCTCTACGGTGGAATGTGGAATTTATTTTGCAGAGCCAGACACTATCCGGGTGTTCACAATCTTCTCTGGATTATTCAAAGGAGGAACCCGCCTTGGAATGCCGAACATTATGCGCGCCGGACTCATCGTCATTGAAGCCAGGTTCAGGGGCTACTGAGGGAGTCCTGGACTAGGGGGTGTCCGGACAGCCGGACTATCATCGTCCTCCGGACTCCAAGACTACGAAGATACAAGATTGAAGACTCCGTCCCGTGTCCGGATGGGACTATCCTTGGCGTGGAAGGCAAGCTTGGCGATACGGATATGTAGATCTCCTACCATTGTAACCGACTCTGTGTAACCCTAGCCCTCTCCGGTGTCTATATAAACTGGAGGGCTTTAGTCCGTAGGACATAACCTCCATTACAACATTCATACCATAGGCTAGCTTTTAGGGTTTAGCCTCCTTGATCTTGTGGTAGATCCACTCTTGTACTACCCATATCATCAATATTAATCAAGCAGGACATAGGGTTTTACCTCCAGCAAGAGGGCCCGAACCTGGGTAAAACATCGTATCCCTCGTCTCCTGTTACCATCCGCCTAGACGCACAGTTCGGGACCCCCTACCCGAGATCCGCCGGTTTTGACACCGACACCCTCCGTCCGAAAATACTTGTCATTGAAATGGATGTATCTAGATGTATTTTAGTTCTAGACACATCCATTTTGATGACAAGTAATTCCGGACAGAGGGAGTACTTGGTTCAAACAAGAAATAAAGTGGCGGTGGGGGAATTTAGTATGTACATCGGACTTGGTACAAACAGGAAGGAAAGGGGGTGAAAGTAGTACACACTGGTCATCCAACCGGTCTCTTGGTCAAAAAGGGAAATATAGGGGTAACGCTGTACAAAGTGGTATGACCAGGACTAGATTTGCTATCCACACATAGGAGTAGGTGGCTAGAGTGAACAAAAATGGGACCAACCCAGATATGTTTCTTGGATGTTTGTTTCTCGGGGCAACAAACTATGAATCACCACTTTATGCCCCTGTTTACGTACATGGTGCTGTACTGCTGGTGCACCCACTGTCCCATGCCCTTATACCAAATATTTTGGCTCCGGTTGGAATAAAGGGGCAGAAAACATAGGTCTTGATGAAAATAGAGGAATAGGAAAGGAATGTAGGTATAAAACTATGGAACAGCGAACCGGAGGAAACTCTCAAGAGAATGTGTTTGGATGGACTATGAAATTTACAGATTTGTTTTTTTAGAGTAGCATGCTTGGCAGTATGAGATGCTATTTGTTTATTCAGCTGCACAGTGACTACTCTTGTCCTCACCTCACGTACCACACATAGGTTGATTTTTTATTCCAGTAAACACTACACATCAACCTGTCTAGCGCATGGCAGCGAGCGCCTGCCTCGGGCTTCCGCCCAAAAAATGAGCAGTGTGTGGATGTTCTAATCCGACGGAATCAGTACTACCAGATCAGCTTGCCTATGAAACACTATTCACCTTTCCCGTGTTCCGAATGGTTGGAAGGGAAAGAATACCATAGGTGTGTTCGTACAAAAATCCTGCACCAAACCCGTGAACGGAACGCAGCCTTAGCTGTTCTTAATATAATGTCCCTGGTAAACATGAAGCCATGCCACTGTTTTTGCCTGTAATTGTTTGAGACTCTGACAAGTTTAGCCAAATGTTTTTGCCTGTAATTGTTTGAGACTCTGAGTGTTTCCTCTATGCCTTTTTGTGCAAACAGGGATATCCAATTCACCTGGTTGTTGTTGTGACCTTTTGGTGCACTGCACAAAACTCTTCTTAAAAGAAGTGACTTCTGTGCTGTTTAACTGGAATGTCAGAATGGAACAGTTGGTTCATTTTGGTGGAACTGCACAAAGGGAGATCTGTGTTCCAATCCTCATCATCCATATTGGCGCCATAACCTTCCTTTAGGTAAGAATGATATTTAATGCATGTGTTCATCTCTATTTTCCGACTGCCATGAGAAAATAATGTTGTTTTTTTACTAGTACACTTGTACTCCCTCACTAACAAAACCAATTCTGAATTAGAAGGCCAATCATGCACTTGGTTTCACCAACTGGTGAGGAGAAAGAGAAACAGAGCATGAAGAGGAAGAAGAAGAAGAATGAACAGTGCCAAGGCGATCTTGCTGAAGCCAGAGGCCTCAGTCGAGGCTATTCAAGGGCTCCGGCAACAACTACCTTACATGTGAGACGATCCTCCATAGAGCCCTTCCACTTCTACTGTCTCACTTAATTAATTAGGACTACTTAAGTACCACTAATTTATTACTGCCTAATTTTCCTGTTGGAGTTAAACAAATCTTTAGTAAGACCCTATGTTGTATCATGTACGTGTGAATGTTTGTCTATGGAGGTGAATCATGTGGTGGAGCAGGGAGGGAATATTATTAGTGTCATGACAGAATAGTGCTATTGTTTTGCATGTCAATTTATTGCCATTGGTTCAATGAGGCAATGATTTGCGTATTGTCCATCATGAATTTGATGCTACAGTTTGAGTAATATGCTAATGTCTTCCTATCCTTTCTCACTAAGCTAATGAAGGTTTCACCTTGTTCCTACATGTGCAAATAGGGATCATGTTGTGCCAATCGGACATTTTAGTGGAACTACACAAGACAATACAATGAAATGTATCCCAGCCAGTGCTTTAACTCTGCTGGAAGTTCTTGATAATCTTTCGATATAATCTCAGCATTGGTAAACAAGAGTGATTTCAACAATACATTTGAAGTGCACAAAAATATATACTATTGTGTGATTCCAGTGAGTGCTTTATCATCTCTTATGGGACTACATGAATAAGCTTTTTTTCTTAGGTTGGTACGGTCCTAAGGTCTTCATCCATATTAGTTTGCTGTCATCTCTATTTGTATCGTGCTACTGTCATGAGAAACTCCTTTATCTTTGCACTTTTAAGTTTTGCAACCTATGATAAATGGCAATGCTTTGAGTGTTGAGCTGAGCTAATTGGCACTGATTAAATAAACTAATACCTCTCTTTAAGCAAGACTACTATGTTGCTAACTTTACCCATTAAGATAATGAGGGTGCTTCTATTTGTTAGTGTATGTTTCATCAACTAGTCCCACTATTACAGTAATCTCACTGTCTCAATATATGTGCCAACAGAGATGCTCGATTTTGGTGGAACTACACAAAAACTTTGGGTGCTTCGTTGCCTCGATAGCTTCCGTCCTTTCCTGTCAGTCACTAATCTCCGCTTGCTTTCTTCCTTTGCTATCAGTCGCTTGGCTTATCTCGGCTTCTAGTCAAAGGAAATAGTAATTGATATGCTACCTCACACAGGTTGGTACTGGTCTTTATCCTGATTATTGTGCCTGTCATATGTATTGGTCACTTCGTACTGTGCTACTGTTTGCCGATTTCATAAAGGAGTAATTTGGAGCGTGAACTCGCAGGCAAATCATTACATCAGGTGATTTCAGTAGAACTGCATAAAATGATCAGATGGACAGGTACTTATGCTGCTGCTATGTACTCCAAAGTTCACTGAGACAAGCATCGATGTTCACAAGAAGTGCCTATATTCATTCGAGTATCAACCGGCGTTAACCAATTGTCAAACTCCAAGTATTAGGAGAGTGAACGCCAAAAATATTGCTTGGTGCATAGCCCAGAAAAACGCAGTCCAGTCTTTGGTCCCAACTTGTGCTTTTTGGTTATCGGCACATATGGGAGCGAACTATATGGCATGGAGTGTAAAGATTCTAGACAAGTTGGTTGACGCATATATTCATCTGGCACTTAATCAGTCTGCACACCAAGGATGCTCCATTTCAGTTGAACTGCACAAAAAATTTGGGTGGTTCATTTTCTCATCCGCCTCCTTTCTCGTCAGCAATGTAGAATTTTGGCGAGATACAGGACCAAGATGAGCCAGTAAACTAGTTGGATGAAAGTAGTGGCCAAGTTGCTCAAACCTCCCTCGACACGAGGCCACTATTTGAGGATAAACCTACAAGCAAAGTTCGGATTGTCTGTGCTGCCTCTTATGTACTCCAAAGTTTACTCGTACAAGAACTAATTTTAGCAAGAAGTACCTCCGATTGAACACTATTTACCAGTCTGTACCCTAGGTAATTAAAGTTCGTCCATGGATCATATTGGTTGTGATCTCAATCATTTGGATGCATAAACATACTGAACATGTGTATATCTGAATCTTTTTGTGAATTATGTATGAATATTGTCGTGTGATCTATCAATCATTTGGATGCATAGATATGCTGAGCTTGTGTATATATGAATCTTTTGAGTTGTTGATAGTGAATGTTGGCTATGAATATGAACGTGTCCTGTGAACCTGAGTTTGATATGAATGTTTACCTTTCCTGTTGTATTTGTGTGTGAACTTGTTAGTATGCCTACTGTGGGGGTATAAAACGTAGGTCTCTTATAAAATTAATGTTGTGTCCAATTTATGGTTTCCCTTCTAACCACATATATTTATATTATTACTATTATCGTATATTTTATAGATACTTATATATACATTATAAAAACATCCCACGTGTTATTAACTTATAAAAGTAAATGTTTAACAGAAAATCCTGGTTGTTTTTGACTCACAGGCAAGGAAAGTCCTGGTGATTGCGTACAAAAGCTTGCGAAGATTTTAAGGACCAATTTAATAATAACATTCTCATTTTTATTTTCAGCAATAACTCGCTAATTTCTTAATTATATATATATATATATATATATATAATGTGCCTCTCTAGTTTATTCTTTGATATTAATTGCTCCTTCTAACATAACATTATATATATAATGAGCCCACCTAATACGTGTATTTCAAGGAAGTGCAAATGGGCTGGGATTTCTTATAAAATATAAATGGGCCTGATTGACATGAAATTATTTGTTCACCCAGCCCAGCAAATGGACTGTACATTCTAGAAAACATGGGTTAAATATATGCCACATTTTTGTAGGCTGACATGTGGGCCAATAGGTCGAAGCCTACGCAGGGCGTTGTCAACTTGGTCAACAAATGATTGTGTCATCCAAAGCCATTGGATTTATATCCAATGGCCGGCATGCACCTTCAATCTCTTGTCTTCTTCCTCCAGCGTCGCCGGGACCGCCTGGTCTGGCCTCCGGCGGTTAGCGGCTCTGCTTAGCATGCATCGCTACGAAGCGCTACCCCACCACCGGCCAGGCTATCCCTCCACCCCTCGACGCCTCCTGTTATTCTCCACAGACTACAGCCCCACACAGCAACAGAACCAGTTATAACACTTCTCCTCCTCTCAATCCGCGACTCCACTACCGCGTTTTCCCATCTCCGAGTCGTTCCCGTCCGGGGCCTCGTCGTCGTCCACCGCCTCGATGTGTTCGGTGCGGCGTGGTCAACAAACGAGAGTCATCGGAAGAGGACTGTACATGGAGAGCCTGACGGCTGGGACCCACGAGGTCCATGGTCGCACGCAAGGAAAGTTCCTCCTTATTAAGCTGAAAAAAATGTTCCTCCACCTGACAGCTGGGACCCACCGGTTGTATCTTCGCATGGAAGTAAGTGCCTCCTTGTTTTGCGAAAAAAATTATTCATCCCGTTGACAGCTGGGACTCGTCAGATTTGGTGACTGACTTGTGGGCCTACTAAGAGGACGTGTACGCACGGCTTTGTCAACTTAATCAATAAATGATTCTAGCAGCTGGACCATTGGATGTTAATCCAACAGCCGTGCTCCTTCTTCAACCTCTGTTGTTGCTCCTGTCTCCCGTGGGCGGCACCGCGGCTGTGCTGCCGCGCACCCGAACCAGTGAAGTTTCCCACTCCTCTCCATCTGCGACTCCACTGCCCCGTCTTCCCCATCTCCGGGTCATTCCAGTCTGGGTGCGCTCGGCACAGTGTGGTCAACATGGTCAACAACGGAGAGTCATCGGAAGATGATTGTACGTGAGAGGCTGACAGTGGGTACGCACCATGCCCATGGAGGCATGCATGCAACGGAACGCGGCGAGGTCAACGTGTTCAAGGAACGACTTCCATCGGATGTATACTGTACGTGGAGAGTCTCAGCTGGCTCCAGAACCGTAGCAAGTAAGTGCCTCCTTATTACGCGGAAAATAATGATTCCTCCAACTGACAGCAGGGACCCACTGGACGGGCCATCGTATTATGCGAAAAAATGTTTGCTCCCTGACTGCTGGTACCCACCTGACGGGCCACCGTATTTTGAGAAAAAAAACATTCCCCCACTGTCAGCTGGACCAACCGGAAGTGCCTCCTTATTACGCACAAAAAATGAATACTCCCCCTGCTAGCTGGGACCCACCTTGGTGGGAGACTGACTTGTGGGCCTACTAAGTTGACGGGGACGAAGGGCTTTGTCAACTTAGTCAATATGAACGATTCTAGCTCCAGTGGCCGTACGATGTCTGTCGGTGTTCTAAGAACGGGGGTCCCCAGACTTGCCTGCCTACGGCCTGTGGCATGGCTCAAGTGGGGGCCCAGTGCAGCCTAGCTTCATTATCTCAAGCTCAAGACCCTTGCGAGGGGCTAAGCCTCACGGGGCGGACGACAGAAGCTTCCTCAGGAGCAGCCTCAACAGGCGGGCTCGCGAGGGGGCAGAGAGATCAAGGCAGGGTACGTCGCGAGGTACCCGTGATGCAAGCCATGACGATCGAGACTAGGCAGGCGCCAGGCGGGCGCCGGCCTGTGTAGTGTCCTTGTTTCCCCTTCGGTGCAAACGGGGCAAGCACAGGCCAAGGCATCAGGCAAAGGTTACCATTTCGGTGCAACAAGACCAAGGCCAGCAGAGTGGCAGGATGGAGATCACCATGGAGCCCAGGACGGCGTCACCGTCAGAGTCGTTGGCAGTCGAAGACCAACTTTAGTCAGGATAAGTGTACTAGATGTTCCCCTTCAAAATGGCCAATTGTTGGCGCCCTTCCCGCTCATTATTTGGGAAGAGGCCCAGGGCCTCCCTCTATAAATAGAGCTAGCCACCACAGGGCAAGGGGGGTGGATCGATCACAGAGAGAGAGAAGCGATTGAACTCACCCAAGAAGTTCATCGCACCAGCTCAAGAACAGCCCCTCGCGAGGCTATTCTTCCTTGTATTGTTCAGCATCATCCCCTGAGGCAATCCACCACACCACACACTGGATTAGGGTATTACACCACAAGGGTGGCCTGAACCAGTATAAACCTCGTGTCCCTTGTGTGTTCTTCTTGCTAGCCTAGATTCCTTGCGAGGCCTCGAGACATGAGTTGGTAGGAGGAGAGATCTTCGCGCGCACCCCAGAGTTCGAACCTCAAGGGTCTGCCGGAACCCGAAATCTGACATTTGCGCGCCAGGTAGGGCATGCGCCGGAATCCTTCTTCCACCGCCTCGCGTTCATTGTCCGTCGCGCCCATGTCTGACGCTCGCTGAGCCCACGCCGGGCCGCTCTCGCCGCCCGAGTCGCCCAGACGGCTCCCGTCGGCGGGCGCGCCCGTCGTTCCCCGTCGCCAGCCGCCAACACCGCCACCAGCCCGGTGGGGAACGAGAAGCAGACGTCATCGCTGCATCCCTCGGTGCGGCGGGAAGGCCGCACCGCCACCCCGTCGCTGACCCCAGCCGGTTCGTTGTCCCACGCCCGTCACGCCCCCACGGACGCACATGTCGCGTTGCTCCTGGCATGCGAGCTCCTGAACTACCGTCCCGTCGACGACCTCTACGACGAGTGGCTCGCTCGCATCACCGAGCTCGTCAGCGCCATAGGGGGCTCCCATGCGTCGTCCCTCTCACTGCCTTGCCCTCCGTCCTGCGCAGGAGGTGCAGAACAGGAGGTGCCTCTGCCACCTCCTCCCGAAGAAGGCGCCCTGGCTCCAAGGCGCGCGGCCCCAGGACGAGACCCACCGCGTCCGGCGCCCGCACGACAAGAAAGGTGCTGCCAATAAATCCCTCATCCCCAAGAAGGCGCTCGCGTGCTCCCGGCACCGGTGCGCCATGACCGCATCCCCGCAGCGCCATGTCAAGACCCCGCGCTGCTCCAGGCAGCGGTGCGCGGGAATCCCTAGGAGCAAGCCCCGCATCAGCAGAGAGCTCCGGTGGCCACCACAGGCTACCGCGCCTTCACTGCCAAGCTGCGTGGCGTCGCATGGCCCGGCAAGTTCAAGCCAGACCTGCCTCCTCGCTACGACGGTACTGCTGACCCTACGTAGTTCCTACAGCTCTACGAGCTGGGCATCGAGGCGGCCAACAGGGATGAGAAGGTCATGAAGAACTTGTTTCCCATGGCGCTCAAGGATGGTGCCCGCACCTCGCTCCTAAACCTGCCTCCTCACACGATCTCCTCTTGGGACGAGATGCGCACACAATTCATCGCCAAATTCCAAGGCACTCGCGACCGGCCCCTAGCCATGAGTGACCTGCGCTGCATCAAGCAACAGCCAGGAGAGACCCTGCAGAAGTACATCCAGCGCTTCAACAACGCCCGCCTCAAGATCCCCAGGGTGACCGAGGAGTCCATCATCTCAGCCTTCTCCGATGGTGTGCTTGACATCAAGATGAAAGAGGAGCTAGCGATCCACGAAGACCTGTGCACCTCTCTGGAGCTGTTCAACTTAGCAACCAAGTGTGCTAGGGCTAAGGAAGGGCACCTCTCCCTCCTCGAGCTCCCAGCTGCTGATCCGGAAGAAAAGAATCCCAAGGTCAAGGACGTGAAGCGCAAAGGAGCTGTTGTGCTCGCAGCGGATCCAGACACCAAGCAAGGCAGGGATCAGCCTGAGTCATCTAAGGGAAGCCGGTACTGAGTGTACCACGACCTCCACACCCACAACACCAACGAATGCCAAGAGCTCAAGGCTGTGCGAGATGGGCGTACCGGCCAACGCCCCGACCGCAATGATCGGGGCTACGGCCGAGGAGGAGGAAGAGGTGGAGGACGATGGGAAGACCATGGCCCTCACCAAGGGTGGCATGACCGACCTCGCGAGGACCGCTGGCAGGACCAGCCTTGCGAGGGAGGTTGGAGGGATCAGCCTTGTGTGGACCACCCTCAAGGCAACGCAGGCCTCCCTCCTCTGCCACCATCGCCGAGGAGGAATGAAGACCATCATCAGGCCGAGGGGGCTGGGGGCTTTCAGGAGCCTCGCGCAATCGCTTGCATCCTGGGCGACGCCCAGGCCCCAGCCTCACAGCGCATCTTCAAGTAGTTTGCCCGTGAGGTGAATGCAGTCCTCCCCAAGCTTGAGGCCACGCGCCCTCCCAGGTGGTCTGCGCGCGCTATCACGTTCAGCTCAGCGGATCAGCTCAAGTACGCGGCAACGGCCGGTGTCCTCCCAATGCTTTGTTCCCCAGTCATCAGCAACGTGCAAGTCACCAGGACCCTTATTGATGGCGGGGCAGGACTCAACGTCCTGTCCGTTGAGACGTTCAACAATCTCCAAGTGCCATACGACCAGCTTCAGCCGACCAAGCCTTTCTCAGGAGTCACTGACGGTTCCGCTATTCCGATAGGGCAAGTTCGCCTTCCTGTCACCTTTGGGGAGTGCAACAACTACCGCACCGAGCTCATTGACTTCAATGTCGCCCACATTTGCCTGCCATACAATGCCATCCTCGGGTACCCAGCCCTGGCCAAGTTCATGGCAGTGACTCACCATGGCTACAATGTCCTCAAGGTGCCAGGAAGCGGTGGAGTCATCACAGTCCCCTGCGAGGAAAATGATGCAGTGTGTTCTCTTGACCGTGCCTTCCCGGTCGCGGCAATTGAAGACCCGGATCACAGGAGCGGGAGCCTCCCCGAGGTAGTCCCTAAGAAGAAGAAGACTTCACCTTGCCCAAACCCTCAGGAGGCAGGCACCTCCAGAGGCATTGCGTCAGGATCCGCGCCCGTTCAATGGGCGCCACCCTCTGTCGCAAAGGAAGGCGCGCCCAGCGCCCTCCTCGGGCAAGGCTCGGGGGCCCTCCCCTGGAGGGCCACCGACTTTGCCAAGGTCACGAAGGAGGCGCTCGGGCACCACTTGGAGGCGTGCTTCAAATCACGTTTCCCTCGGGAAGGTATGAGGTAAGGAGGGCTAAACCCTCAGGAGTTCATCGCGAGGAACATTCAGGAGCTATAAGAGTCAAGAGTCATGCGCGGCAGCCGCCGCCTGCCCGCTGTAGCCCCACAGCCAGGCAAGGATGGTTGGTTGCGTGTCTGCATCGACGTACCAGGGCTCAAACTAGTCGCGTCTCAGGAGCGCCTCTGGCCTTAGCATGTGGGGCGCTGCGAGGGGCCGCCTCATAGCTACGTTCGCATGCATTTCGGCTTGCCGAACGCGGCCGCTGCTCATCAGCGCCTGGTGAGGACCATTCTGGAGGCCCAGGAGGCCAAGCATTGTGCTGTCTTGGCGGAGATGGAGATGGTCCTCGAAGATCCACACGTGCCCCCGGAGACTCCCGAGGCTCCTGATCCGGGGAGCTCGTCAGGGTCAACCTCCTCACCACGCGTCGTCCGCAACTTCAGCATCACTTCATCTCCAACGGTATCAGGTGATATCTTTCAAAGATCCATCTTCAGCTGGGAGCGCCCACAGGGCTGCATCATTCCTAGGTCGCGTGGGTCCGTCCCTGCGGCATGTATCCGTTTTGCTTATGCTCTTCACCAACCTTGTTGGGGGCGCCCCTCGGGCAGCATTATCCCCAACCTGCTCGGGCCTGACCCAGTGGCATTTGCTTTTTCCGCATCTATCTAAATGGATTTGCTCCTTCATGCTTAACCTGCTTGACTTAATCGCCTACTCAATTGACACCTACCTTTGGAGCGCTCGCTCTGGCATGGTGCTTGCGCATGGGTCCGTCCCTGCAACACCGACAAATCTGAGTGGTCGAGCTCTGGCCGCGGCAGCCCCAAAAGGCGCCACCTCACTAGGCCCTCAGTGCCCCAGTCACTCCTTCAGAGCAACCAATGGCTGGCTGGCAACCGTAATGGCAAACCTTGTTTCCCTCGTGATTGGCAAACCTTATTCCCCACAACTAATTTAGAACTCAAGTTTGAACATTAATTTGGACCTGACTTGGAGTCCAAGAGGTGAACAGGACGATAAAGTAGCAGGTAATTTTAAGCAATGCATAACATAAGAAGAAACAAAAGAGTGCGACCTCTCTTGTGGACCCGTGTACTCGTCAGGTTCATCTGCTGAGTCGATGATGGTGTTGCCTTTGCGGTGGGTGCCGGCGGCAGGGAAGGAGATCTGAGGCGGCGAAAGACGGTCAAGAGTCGTGATGTCTGGTTTGGTGGATGCTTCTGTCGAAGAAGCAGCTCAGGTGAGGTGGACAACGTCGCGGCAGGAGCACGACAAACCACACAAAGTTCCCTTCGACACCTACCTGTAACTGAAGTAATTCTGTAAGGGCTCATTTGGCTTGCATGATTCTAAAAACGCAGGGATAGGAAAAACACCGAAATAGGATAGGAATGCACATGGTAAACATAGCATTTTTAAACAGAGGATTTCTGTCAACTTGGGTGTTTGGTTTACAGGAATTGGAAGAGCAGAGGAACGCAAAGAAACATGGCAAAAATAAAGTGAAACCATATGAAAGCGTGTACAGTTAGAATGTTATTCTACCACTAATGCACTTGGTCTTGTTTTCATGCATAGGATTTTGAAAAGTAAGTCCAGGTGGACGTTTTACGTCATTCCTTTCAACAAAATGCATGAATAATTGAATAGTATAGAGTGCCATTGGAAAATTCCCTATTGCTATGTTTTTTCATTGAACCAAAATAGCCCTAATGGATCGACGTGAATGTATAGTAATAAGTGATGCAACAAGTGTACAACCTCTTTGCCGTAGCCGTGTAGACCTCATCATCATTGGGTTGGTCGCTGAAGCAGTTCAGGTAGAGGTGGCTGTCGGAAGTGTGGAGGAAGATCTGAGTAATTTGTAGATGGCGTCTAGGGCATTGCTTTGTTGTGATGGATCGTTCTGTCGTTGGAGAAGCTCTGATGAGCCGTAGGACGTCAAGGCTAAAGCAGCACAAGACAGACATCGTCAATCTCAAGTGGGATTCTAATAGCATCTCCAATAGATGATGTAAAATAGATATAAACTTTACATCACCAAAAGCCACCTGACTACAACAAATGAGGTAAAAACTGTTGACTCTGAACTTAACTGTTAAAACTGAAATTTACTGTGGAATCTGAATGTTACTATCGAAACGGAATGCAATGGTAGCAGAGAGGCACTTGACATGTAGTTTAGGTAGGGCCTGAAGTTCATCTTCAACCTGCACCCCCCTGAGCCACCAGCCACCACCGGCCGAACTACCGGCCCCAGCGTCGCCTCGCCGCCCCGAAACAACTCCCCACCACCGGTCCGCCGTCGCCCCGGCCAGCCCTCTAGGACCCCCACCCCGAACCCTATGATAGATAGTGGGGTACCTCTCCGGCGAGCCCTCGGCCCCGCTGCG
>NC_041385.1:528427932-528454034 GCF_002162155.2 Triticum dicoccoides | reverse complement strand
AAAGTTGATTCAGTCAACTGAAGTGTAGCTAAATCGGAGCAGAGCAGCAGCACGAGCGAGGGGGAGAGCAGCAGCAGCAGCGCGAGCGATCGAGTGAGAGCCGGAGCAGCAGCAGCTGGCGATCGAGCAATCGAGCGAGAGCTAGAGCAGCTGCAGCAGATCCGGCTGGTATGGACTCTGTCACTGAAGGGGCCTCGCCCTGGGGGAGAGCCACCATGGAGATGTCGCCCGCGGCGCCAGCTTCAAGGTAGCCGCTCCATAGGGTGCGGGATGGAGCACCGTCGGTTCCGGGAGGTTGAGTTAAGGAGAAGGTGCAATGCGATGAGTGTACAACCTCTTTGGTGGCGCCGAGTAGGCCTCGGCTTCGTCCGAGGAGTCGGTGAGGATGCTGCGGTTCCGGTGGAGCATGTTAAGGTGGCGTTGTGGGGATGGAGTAGCCCCGATAGACGAGGCGATCATCGGAGCTGCTCCTTGGAGGTGGAGGACGGGGCAGCTGAACCGGCGGGACGACGATATGGACGACGGATCCTCATCCGGGGAGGTGGACAAGGGACGTCGAGCTGTTGCGGTGGACGACATCGTCGGGGAAGAGGCTCCGCTGTGCAGCGGTGAGGTGGCGTACGAAGGAGGGTGGGGTTTCGCGGCTGGAGCGGAGAGGTTATGGCGGCCTGAGATTTCGAATTGCGAAAAGGGGGCGATGGGAGGGGGTGAACCATGACTTAGGGACGCGCTTGTACAAGATGTAGGGTGTGTTACAAAAGTACCCCCGCCGATATGAACTAGCGGCCCTTTCGGCTCAGGGTTAGAAGGGGGATTTTGCGTGTCGGGATTTGGCAGCTGGAGCGCGCGCGTTGTAATTTCGGGATAGCAAGGCGCGGGTTGTGAAGGCGTCAGTTTTGGGAGCACGATATCTGAATTTTCGGGATATAACAAGGCACGGGTTAAATTTTAGGGACAAGCCTAACGTGTAGTAATATTGTACTTGTACGTACCAAATCAATTCGCACTTCCCTCAACCAAAAAGAAAACGAAAAAAATAAAATTATTCACACCACACAAAGAGAGAGTCTTGCCCCGTTTTACTATACAAATGTTATTCAAAGCTACTCCTTCGTTCCATCTATATAGGGCCTAATGCGTTTTTCGATGCTAACTTTGACCAAATATTAGAGCAATAATATATGACATGCAAATTACACAAAGCACACTATTAAATTCGTCTGTGAAAAGTTCTTTCAATGATATATTTTTCACATTGTGCATGTCATGTACTATTAATCTTGTCAATAATCAAAGGCGGTCTTAAAAAACTCATTACGCCCTATTACTAAACAGTATAATAGAGCCACCAACGAGCCTCCACAGCGATTTGCAGCTCAAAACAGTACGATCGTGCATATGAACGCGCAAGATTCACTTGGTCGTCCAGGTCAGCACCCTGATTAACTACCGCACATTGGACACGCCATCTCGTGGGCCGCTGCTCCGCAGAACTAGCTATCGTTTCTTTCCATAATCGGGCCGTAGGAAGATGGCCCAGGTCTCTCCTCGCTGGTGGCCCGCACTCGTAATCCCCCCATCTCTCTCGGGCTCGGGCGGCTGCAGACCGGTAGTGGCGGCGGTTGATCACCAGAGGACAGGGCGAAGTCCAGCCGAACTTGTCCATGGCGAAGTCAGACGAAGCATCAGGAGGTGCCAAAGGCGACATCACCAATTGAAGCGGATGCAGATCTCCTCCCTTTTGATGCTGAATACACCACATCTCATCTATCTTCTCTCAGCCACGCGCTTACTTCGTTGTCCAGGCATTGGATATGACTTCTATCGACCCCTTTTACTTACCTATAAGGGCTTTTGTTGGTACTTGGTAAGCTCCCAAAGTTGCAACCCTTTTTATTAGATATTGCTGCATATGCTCAGTTTGATGTTAGTACCGGAGCCATGATACTTGGTTACGTGAGCATGAATATATTTCATGATTGGCACAGTTCTGATTGACATTGAGAACATATAGCAAACTCTGTTGCTTATTACTCCGTTGGCAGTGGTTGTTTATATTTCTGACATTGAAAATGTCAATATGAAAATCTCTGTTGAAGAATGACAGTTAGTTTGACAGGGTCAGCAATCTGCGGACAATTCAGCAGCTCAATGAGTTTTCCTTTGACAAAAACCAGGTACCCATATCACTCTCAGCGTTAGTTTGACAGAAATCTCCTAAGCCTTGAGGAATTTTCATGGAGGTATGTCATGGTTATTGCTAATTCCGGTGGGTTATCTTGTTGGGTCTAACCTAGACTCCCTCCCTCCCTCTCTCTCTCTCTCTCTCTCTCTCTCTCTCTCCGGACTGGAGGTAGAAGAAATAGGAGCACCGAAGAAGGAGCAGGGCACACTGAAGTTTTCCGGCGACGGATGCAAGGCCGCACACACGGCCTTTTTCCTTCCAGAGCACTAACTCACGTACAAATACACTCGTAGCCGTGGCTTTGTACTCCCACAGCAGCGCAGCGCCCAAGTTTGCACCACGAACACCTAGCTGGCTCCGCTGTGAGCGAGCGAACCGCCCGGCCATGCGCATGACGCGCGCTACGGGCACGACGCGGCCGGCCGGCCGCTGCTAACATCCTGATTACTACCACTACGCGCACGCACATACTACTACCATAAGCACACAGACTACACACGTACGCACATACGTAGACACACGACATGACCCAGCCCATGGACCCGACCTGACACAACGACGCCGGTCGCACAGTCACGGACCCGACCTCGCGCAATGACGTCGGTCACACCGTGCTCCGTTATGGCTTATTCCCAACATGGTTACTCTGTATGTCTGCTTCTGATAATGATTAGACTTTTGCTTATACGTCTATATCCATCTTCTTTCCGGGTTAATTGATCCATTATTTCTATGCTCCTATCAGCAGCCCGAAGTTGTTCCTAGGAGCTTCCGCACAAGGACTTTTTCTGAGTGGGAAGTGCTATTTTTTCTGCAATCATACCCATTATATCTGTCTGTTCTAAAACAAGTGAGTGTTTTCATATATTTTTGTTTACAATTAATGTGACATGCGAGGATCAATCTCCTTGAGTTTGTTTAGTTGTTTTAGTGACTATATGTTTGCCAATAACTTTTGTTCTGCTTATCTTTTGATATTTTTCCCTCCTAAAGATGCTATAAAATGTAACAAGAAAACATTTTTCTGTGTGGATTAGCTATAACTTGAAACTATATGCTCACCCACCGACATCATTGCACTATAATTCAAGTAATTAGAACAACACAAATTATAAAATGTTTGTCCATTCAAGTTTTTGCAGATATTTATCATAACTTACATCAAGATGAACGGGCGCGGCAACGCGCGCCTTCATGGTCTAGTATAGATGGAAGGAAGGATTATAAATCCATGTTATGTCCAATTAATTTTTTTCGCTTGCTGTATAATGCATGTAACCTACTCATACCAACATTTTAGTGCATTCCAAATGTCTATACTACCGCTACAATTCGAACTAAATTTGAATTTGTTTCTCTATTTCAATAAGAATCTACAATCATGATTGTTGCCAACTTCAACCATCATTCATGTATTACCTTAATAACACACCACGTGATTACTATAGAGATAGATATGAACTATGTGTACTTCATGAACTCGAATTCTATTTTCTGAATACACTTGATGTTGATTCCAAATAATAGTACATTTGATGTACTAACTATATATTCATAATCTAAACCATGTTCCATACGTACACCGTGTTTATCACACAAAGTATAGTGCCCCGCCCCCTACATTATGACAAGTATTTAGACCTGAGCTGCAAAAGCCACACATTAGCCCAAATTATAATCAATGTTCTATGTATTAGATGTAGTACTAGCAAGATGCCTATGCGTTTCACAGAACATCAACATGATCAAGGGGAGGCCTAATTTGCAAATATGGAGAGGGGTGTGGGTATCTTTTTTCAAAATTGCCATAGTTTCCTTGCTATCCGCCAGATATAAATCGAATGGCCTATATAACAGGATGGCAGGCACACCATCATCAACAACCCCCCTTTTTTATAAGAGTAGAGATAAAATATATTATATGTAGTATAACATGTTCATAACCACACCATGTGTATCACCGTTATATATATTCACACATGCGTCAGTTTAAAACACTATGATAAATTCGTCAGATATCCGAATTCGCTTTTTATAATGAAGTATGGTCTCTAGTCGTCTTTTACACCCACATAATCCTCTTATCTTTGTAACTAGCGCTAACTTTCTCTCGTGCATGCACATGCCCGCATCCCTCTCACCCTCCCTCAGCATTCTCTAGGTCCATCGCACAAATTCGTCTTTTCACTTTAGGTCGTTCACCCACAGTGTGCGTAGGCCCCCCAGCTCCTTCTTTACGACACACATCGATCGATATGCCTCTCTAGCCAGTTGTGCCTAGCACAAACACAAGCTTCCCTCTTCTCTTATCACCGTCCATGCCTCACTCCCAATACTCTTTTCATCGATCTCATACTCGCACTCCTTCCCCCTCGATATAGTATGCCTCTCGTACCACCTCCTAGATGCATCCCCCTCTCTCTATCCTTCTCCCCGTGCCTCATTTGCTTCTAACACACACATGCATGTATAACGATTGATGTCCCAACATATACCTACATCGACTTTAACTATTCCCCCCCCCCATCGATCGACGTACCTCACAAGTTATGTCTCTCCCTTCTCTAACAAAGGGCGATTGATCTTCCTATGTAGTTATGTCTGCTTACCACAACCATATCGTCCGCCCTCATCATTCGTGCATGCCTCCTGACCCGTCTCTCACACGCACGTGCACAGACAAGCAGCCATCTCCTATTTTATTGATATTGCGGGCGTGCCCTCCGTTTGTCTAGCAAGCCTATCCCACCATTTGTTAGAAGCAACTCCACTACCACCCCCCTCCAACACTCTAGCTCTATCTCTCTCCCAACCTTATTCCTCTCCTACACATATGCATGGATGGCGATCGATCTCCCTTAATACATGAGGTAGATCGATCTCCTTAATACATGAGGTAGGCCTCTCTCCTCCTCGACACATATACCAGCCATTGTACCTCTATAGTTAATTAGGCCTCCCTCTGCCCCCACCACACACTGATAGTCGAGCGTTGTAGGTAGGTATCCATGCCACAGAGACAAACTGCACATGTCCCCTCTCACGTTCCAGTAGGCCAGCCACTCTATATCTTTGACGTGGGCACACACAAATTCGATGGCACTCTTTATCGATCGCGCGGGCACACGCACACACACACCATCCCTCTCTTTGATTCTATGGACACCTCAAGCCGATGATACATCCACTCTCTTCTCGTGGATCACCCCCTCTATATATATGATTTATCGAGGACTCTATTTCACACACATTGCATATGTTACATTTTTCTATTGACCCCCCTCCAAAAAAACTATCACGAACCCACACATTATATATCTCTAGGTTTGTATCTCTCTCACACAACCCCCACATAGATGGTGTATGTATACAAGAAGAGAATAGGTGCACCGTGCACGTACTCACGCTTCATGCCCAGCCACACCCGTGCGGGTACACGGTGGAGCTCATTTCTTTACGAAATGGCAGCCCACGTGCTAATTTGAACACGTGTAGCGGTTGTTTACCTAGGGAGGTCGTGTACCATGCGTGCACGAAACAAAGTTCGACTTGACGCGTTGGCTAAATAAAGTTATAGCGCTCAATGGCATGTACACAGAATATAAAACGATTTTCATGGAGAAAAAGGTAGTCCGCTCCACTATATACTATGGAGCCTGCCTGCCTGGTTTGTCTCTCTTCAGAGTATCTCACACAAGGCTATGGTGGCCTCTCTCTCTCTCTCTCTCTCTCTCTCTCACCGTTGGTCACTGATCCGGCCGCCTACCGTTCGCCGGCGGAAAGGGAGGAAGTGCATCCTTTCTCCGTTCGACGGTGCCGAGGCAGCACGTCCCGATCTATAGTACACGCCATTCTCTCTGACCAAGCTCCGCCGCGGTAGGGCCTACGCCACCTGCTCGCTACCGCAGTATGGGCAGATTCTGCCCGCCGTCGCTCACCTAGTTACATCCCGACGACCTCCAGGTATCCCCTCCGGCCTTGCTCCACTGCCCGTCTTCCCACGTCGTTGCATGTGGATCTTCCATAGTTCTTTGTGTCACATCCCTAGTTCTGGCCTGACCTATGCTAGCTTCCATGTGACCATCATGTTTAAATTCAAATGAAACTTGAATTGAGGAATTTTCAAAAGCCTTAGAAAAACCTCTAAAAATAACCAATATTTAAATCTTCTCAAATGAATCCAAGAAAATGTTCCTGTTACTCTATAGAAATATTGGTAAGAGGTAAAATTCAAACCAATATTTTTGGAGTCACAAGAAATATTTGTTTTGGCCATTTGAATTAATCCAATAACTATTTGCTTTGGATTTATATTTAATATATATTAAATATGACTCCACTAATTCTGGAAGTTTGTGAGTGGCTTTGTATATATTTTAGCAAGCCACATAATAAACTACAGAATTTATTAAAATGATTTAGTTGCTAAACTAAATCAAAATAGAGGAAGAAAAATAGAAAACAGAAACTAATAGAGAGAGAGAGAGAGATTACCTGGCGCTTGCCTGGCCGGCCTAGCACTGTAGCAGCCCACCAGGCCCATCTGCCAGTCATCGCCGACCTCTCGCCAGGAGGACAGCGCGCGCGTGGCCGCCGCGCGCGAGCACACGCTCCGCCACCTCCTGCTTCCGCCGCTTTCCCCTCGTCGCCCTGGGCCTCCCTCGCGACGCCACGCAGCCCCAACCGCCCTCTCTGCCTCTCGCCGTTACTCTCTGCTCTCGCCCCCTCCTCTAACCCTCTCTCTCACGTGCAACCGAGCGTTGCCATCGCCGCCGCTTGCTGCCACCGTGCCCACCGAGCTCGCCTAGCCTCCCCACCATGGCAGAAAGATTCGCCGTCGACCTTTACGCCATCTCCGCCGATCCACGCGACCGGATGCGCCCCACAGCGGCTTCCTCGACCTCTTCTTCAACCTTCGGGCCCCAAGATCGCCGACGACCCCGCGCTCGACTCGCTGCCTCCCCGAGCTCTCTGAGGCCACCGCTGCACTCGCTGTGAACTCATCTTTCTTCTCCCCCTAGCCACGTCACTCTAGCTGCCCCCTAACCCCGTTGCCATCATGGTCGAGAGCTCGGCTCCGCCGGCCATGTCGCCGTCGTGGCCACAGACACGTGAGCTCGAAACCGAGCGCGTCACCGCACTCGCCGTGTCCCCAGGAGCCTGCAGAACCGCTCCGCATCTCCTGCCATGCCTCCTAGCGACGACCCCGAGCTCGTCCGAGCTTCGGCCGCCGCCGAGCTCATCGCCGGCGCTTCTCCGGCCACTCCCCGGCCGCGCCACCACCATGGTTGGATGCGGACAAGCGCCCGCATCCCGTAGCTGTGCTCCGCGCGCCAAACGGCGCCCTGTAGGCGAATCCCGCGCCGCTCCGCCGCGTCTGGACCCGCCGGTGGCTAAACGCCTGTATGCTTTGACCTGTTGACCGGCGGGTTTGACCCCTGACATGGACTGGGTGGGCCCAGGTTGACTCCTCTGAGTCAATGACATGTGGGGCCCCCTCTGCTAACTACATCTAATTAGTTTTAACCAAAATTAGTTAGTTTAATTAACTGCTGACATGCGGGACCCACTGGTCAGTTTGACCTGCACCTCCCCATTGACCTCTGACGTCATCCTGACGTAATGCTGACGCAGTAATTTAATTACTGGAATTATTCTTCTACAGGAAATTCCAGAAATTAGTATAAACTTCTAAAAATCATAAAAATTAATCTGTAACTCCAAATGAAACAAATTATATATGAAAAATGATCAGAAAAATCCAATCTTTCCATCTGTACTAGTTTCATGCATGTCAGAACAATTTAACCTTGCTGTTTAGGTGAAACAAGCTAATGCACTTATATCACTTATTATTTTGGGTGATCATTTGAATCCTTGGTTCAAATGGACTCAAACCTTTATGTCCCAAGTTGCATTAGACCTATCACACATCATATTGCCATGTCATAGCATGCATCATATTGTCGCATTGCATTGATTGTGTTCTTCTGTGTTTGCCGGTAACTGTCCCCTCTCAGTAGACGATGTTCCGACGTTGTGATCGTTGACACTGATGAAGACTCAATGCTATCTTCAGAAGTGCCAGGCAAGAAAAAACCCCTTGTTCATTCCGATACAAACCCACTCTCTCGCTCCTGCTCTCTTTTACTGCATTAAGACAACATCGATTCAACTGTTATTTGCTGCGGTAGTTGAACCCCTTTATCCTCTGCATGACCTGTCATTGCCACAGTAAATAGATGAAAACCCACTAGCATGAGTAGGAGTTGTTTGAGCCCTGATGTGCCTACTCATTCATGCTTGTTTGTCATGCCTGCTATTGCTTAGAGTTGAGTCAGGTCTGATTCATCGAGGATGAATCAGAGGTGTGTGAACATGTCCTACTGTGTGAGCTAAGTGTGTGAACACGATTTGGTAAAGGTATCGGTGAGAGGCCATGTAGGAGTACATGGTGGGTTGTCTCATTGAAGCCGTCCTTAGGAACTGAGTTCTGTGTTTGTGATCCATGATTCAGCTACTACCATGCATTGGGCCCTGAAATATGACCTTGCTCGACTTCTTATTCACCCTTGTCCTCTGTCCAGGAGTTGCAAGTAGTTTCTGGTGTTTGTAGTATGCTGGAGGCCGTGCGCAGTGCTGACCGTAGGGGTGGGCTGTGATGCGGTAGGCACGTGGCCGGGTAAAGTGGGCGCCCGTTTGGTGTCACGGAACCCTATACACATCGTTTGGGGCTGTGAGCGAAACTCCGGCCGGATCTCCTCATGGATGGAACCCGAATAGGTGATAAACCTGGATTAGAGACTTGAGTGTTTAGGTAGGTCGTGGTCTACACCCACGTCGGCTTTCGCTTGAAGTCTGCCGAGCACATGTCGTGTGCAGACGCTAAGTGGTGGAAACATGTATGAAGAAGTACACCCCTGCAGGGTTAAGATCATCTATTCGAATAGCCGTGTCCATGGTAAAGGACTTCTGGGTTGCCTATAACAGTTCATAGACAAGTGAAAGTGGATACCCTAAAATACGCAAGATAAGAATGAGTGCTATGGATGGCGTTCTCGTAGGAAGACGGCAGCGAATCCATAGTGGTGTATTGATATGGTGAATATGTGGACTCGTGTGCGCCACCTCAAAAGAGTTACTTGCAGTCGTAGTTCAGGATAGCCACCGAGTCAAAGCTGGCTTGCTGTAGTTAAACCCCACCATCCCCCTTGTTGATAATGATGCATATGTAGTTAGATCTGATGTAAGTCTTGCTGGGTACATTTGTACTCACGTTTGCCTATTTTATGTTTTTGCAGAGAGACTTCAGTCTCGTTAGTAGTTCCACGTGGACTTCGACATTTAGCTTGTTACCTCAGCTACGATCTTGTGCCCTCGGCAGGATCTGGTAGATAGTCAGGCTTTTCAGCCTTTTTCATTTATAGATGTCTGTGCTCAGACATGTTAAGCTTCCGCATGTGCTTTGATTTGTATGCTCTGAATGTTGGGTCATGAGACCTATGTTTGTAATATCTCGCTCCTCGGAGCCTATTGAATAAACTACTTGAGTCGTAGAGTCATGTTGTGATGCCATGTTGTATTTGCACATATCGAGCATATTGTGTGTATGTTATTGAAATGCTTGGTATGTGTGGGATCTGACTATCTATTTGTTTTTCCTTAGTAGCCTCTCTTACCGAGAAATGTCTCCTAGTGTTTCCACCGAGCCATGGTAGCTTGCTACTGCTCCGGAACACTTAGGCTGGCCGGCATGTGTCCTTCTTCGTTCCTGTGTCTGTCCCTTCGGGGAAATGTCACGCGATGAATACCGGAGTCCTGTTAGCCCGCTACAGCCCGGTTCACCAGAGTCCTGCTAGCCCAGTGCTACAGCCTGGATTCATTCGCTGATGACCGACACGTTCGATGCTGGGTCATGGATGCCTGTCCCTGTAAGTTTGTGCCACTTTGGGTTTACGACTAGCCATGTCAGCCCGGTCTCCTTATCATATGGATGCTAGCGACACTATCATATACGTGTGCCAAAAGGCGTAAACGGTCCCGGGCAAAGGTAAGGCGACACCCGTGGGAATACCGTGCGTGAGGCCGCAAAGTGATATGAGGTGTTACATGCTAGATCGATGTGGCATTGAGTCGGGGTCCTGACAGCTTTGGTATCAGAGCCTGACTGCCTGTAGGATTACCAAGCCAAACTGGTCGAAGTTGTGTCTAGAAATGCTTTAGTTATATAAGGGAATTGATTGTGGGATGGAACGTAAGGCTCTTTTTACTCCTTATACCTCATGGCCTTCTGATCTGAGTCATCCTCTTCTCTTCCGCGGGGATTAAGAACTGGGCCTTCTCATCTATCTATCAGGATGATGTGTTACTAATCCATAGACTTATAGAATTGTTAGCTTCAAATCTCAGTTCAGTTTCTACTACTTCCGTATGTTCATAGCTGGTCTCAGAACCTTGATATTGTGATATTAAGTGGTTATGCCACCATTTTTGTTGTATGTCTCCAAACTTTTTGAGCATTTACAGCCGTTATGCTGGTCGAGTCATCCCAGGTTTCTAAACAATCTGATGCACTTGCAAATCTTTTCCCTCTGGTTTTGATGTTCCTTTGGGCCAGGATAATCACACTAAATGCTGAGTTGAGGTATTCTATTGCCTCAACATATATGTTAGAATTATTATTATGACCCTAGGTGTCTTAGGGGATCATCTAGTAATCTAGCCATGATTTGTATCCCAGTGTGATGATTCTAGCCTTATTTCCCGAAAGCATCCCGTGATGCAATTTAGTTACTAGGTATTCTATTCGTGGGTTTCGAACCCGATTTTCACCCTACTCACTTCATGTTGATAGTGTTTGCTAGTTCCTTTAGGTTATTAGTAACCTTTGTGTTAGTCCTCGAGGTACGTGGTATTTCCTTCTTCCAAATACTATGAACCGCTTATGGCAGAAGTTCCTCGCTGAACCGAAGGATCACAATCAGAGTACTCTTGAGGAGTTCTCCATTCATAATTGTGAATCTGCCAGTTCTACCCTTTCCGCATGGGTTATCCGGAAGAAATGTTGAGCTACGCTCGGCATACTAATCTATGCATCCACAACTCAGAAAGTTATATGTTCCTTTGAGTTGTTCTCTTTAGTTGTGTCCTGACCCTTGTCTATCAATTGATAGCCAAGAGTAGGCTTGCATTCGTTTATCGATGCCTACTACTCTTGTGGTCCGTCAAGCCATTCTATTCGGAATGACTAGGAGAAACAAACTCCAGTACCTCATCCTTATCCAGGATTGGGTCAAAGCAGTTGTACTCCGCAGATCAAAATACAATCAAACTTTTGATCCGTTCTACCCTGAAGTGTTACCCTCTTTACGTCAAGATCGTCATGAGAATTGCACTATCTCTTATGAATTCTTGACGCAGTGATACTTCTCGCTATCATTTTTCATTCCTCGGCCCCGTGTTATTGTAACCGGAATGCTAACAAGTGAACTGTGATGTGTGAACTCAATACTGCTAGCAACTCCGTTGCTTGGTAGTTAAATGGATGATAACCTCATCCTTAGCGTGTTGATTATTGAATCGTCACCCTAAGGTTGATTGTGCTACCTAGTCCTTATCTCTAGTGCACTCCTCGATCAATAAGTTAGGATTGTGTCAATCCCTCACTCTTTTGATCATATCATCTTGCCCTGAAAAGCAAGGTTGTTCTCGAGCTTAGTAACATACCGGTGGTTTGTGATTTTCCGAATATCTTCTCGGAAGTATTACCAGGTTGTTCCCTGACTGTTATGTTGAGCTCGTGATCAAGTTGGTTTCCAATAAACCACTTTTCTCCAAGAATCTATGTTGGATACCCCTGAGCTAGTTGGTTAAGCTGAACAACAACTTGGAGAGTTGGGAGATAAAAGCTGCCTGACTTAGTTCATGTTAAGGGATATCTTGTGTGTGTGTTGAAGAAAGATGATATCTTCATCAATTGATCCTCGAGGCCAGTTGTTGGAGCTATTGTCATGCCAAAACTTTGATTTGAGTATGGGCTATTCTCAAATCAAATCAGAACCAACGATGTTCGTAATGTTGTCTTACTCGTGGATTTTCCTCGAGCATACACCATTATGTCTTTTGGGTCTGACCAATACTATCACCTTGTTCACATAGTTATGGAATTCCATCTCCATGGGAATCTGGATGAATTGTTGTTGAGACCATCGACAACATCCTTGTCTTCTCCATAATTTTGTTAAACATTAAGCTAGTGTTGGAAACTTTTGAAAGCATTTGTTCATGCTAGCTCATGAAGCATATGTTTGGATGTAAGAAGTGACCTCCTCTAGTTCATGTGCATTTGATGCAAGTTGCCGCCATGGATTCGAGAAAGTCAATGTTGCCTCCTCTGGAATCATCCCAAGTCAGTCATGCATGTGCAAAGTATGCTATGGTTTGACAGGCTCGCTACCTCCATTCCACATGTGTCTCCTAGTACACCAAGCCACTGATTGATTTGTTCAAGGAGAAGAAGTTCCTTCTTAAGAGTATACCCTATGCAAGGACTTCGATATCCTCGATGATGGTTCCCCACCTGAACTCGGTAGTGTTTTATCTTAAGACTACTATGTGGCCATGTTTGTCTGGGACAACGTGTTCACATGTTTGTAGCAGAACCAGCTCATGTTTTGGATCTTGCTATCGTAGTTCATTTTCCGAGAATCTTGCAACGTCATCTCGTCGACTTGTGTTGCAAACTTCCATTTTACTTTCTAGACTCGATGAGTCTAGATTATTCTGACACCAACCAGATCTGAATCTCAGGCAGATATGATGGTTGGAATGTTCCCAAGAATTATAATATCGGTCTCGCGATAACCGGTCAAGTGGATATCGTGGCCAACACACCCCTCCGGAAGACCTGTTATTGTGATATCTTGATTGAAGAAGTTGGCCACCTCTCCATAAGGACTTCGTAGGAATTATTCCCTAGATGTGTGCCTTATGATTTTTGTGCTTCCGAAGTCCGACCTTTACTTGATGTTCTAGATGTCAAACCATATCTATGAATGGGATACGCTAGTACATCAAGGAGAACATTAGAAGCGGAGTGCTAAATGTCTCTCGGTCAATCATCTAGATTTTGTCCCCTTGGTCTCGCTAAGGTGAAATCTGAGAAAGTGTTATCTTCCTTTGCATATGCATCGTCCATCGCTATTCATCATGGTAGTATGTTGTGTTGTCAGCACCCTTGACATGGATGTTGGTAAAACCTTGATGATTATGGAAATGCTCAAGTTCTTGAGAGCACTCACAAGCGCTAGGTGTTATCATCGGCACTAACTGGGATTGCTCTCAGTTTCCTCGGTTATGCTATAACCAATCCAACAGTAGATTCACTCTCTACTGTTGAGCTTCTCCCCAGTTACTAAAATCATCCATTGTGTTTTCCTCAACAAGGTAATCCACATCATCCATACTAGTCCGGGTATGTCATTCTTCCGGACTCCTCCAAATGATCGATTATGAATTGCCTTAGGCTGGTATAAAGAGTTTCAATGATCTTTGAATCAAAGGTAATTCTTTTTGCCACTTAAGGGGATATTTCTACGAGTCACCTTCCCTAAGGTGCATCGTTATGGTATCATGGCAACTCAACTCCTCGCTGCGTTGACAACCGATTACCACCTTCTTAAGTGCGGAATTGTTGTCTACATAGTGAACCTTCGACATCTGTTCCACTCCAATCCGTTGGATGAATGCTTCGTATCTCAGCTCGAGAGATGATCTTACCTCTCACTCCATGAGTTGATCTTGAATACTCGATCTTCGAGGAGATCGTTTTCTGGAGAGTCTCCTTCTGTCGTTATCGTGTTGGATGAAGACCTCGCAAGCGAAGACGTCAAGAAAAATTGAGTCAACAGATCAACACCCTCGAGAAGACAGTTGGATCATGAAGTTTGCGATACTTAGTGTCCCCTTTGTCTTCTTACCTCACGTCTTGAATCTCGAGACGAGATTCTTGTTTAGTGGGGGTGAGCTGTCACATCCCTACTTCTGGCCTGACCTATGCTAGCTTCCATGTGAGCATCATGTTTAAATTCAAATGAAACTTGAATTGAGGAATTTTCAAAAGCCTCAGAAAAACCTCTAAAAATAACCAACATTTAAATCTTCTCAAATGAATCCAAGAAAATGTTCCTGTTATTCTATAGAAATATTGGTAAGAGGTAAAATTCAAACCAATATTTTTGGAGTCACAAGAAATATTTGTTTTGGCCATTTGAATTAATCCAATAACTATTTGCTTTGGATTTATATTTAATATATATTAAATATGACTCCAATAATTCTGGAAGTTTGTGAGTGGCTTTGTATATATTTTAGCAAGCCACATAATAAACTACAGAATTTATTAAAATGATTTAGTTGCTAAACTAAATCAAAACAGAGGAAGAAAAATAGAAAATGGAAACTAGTAGAGAGAGAGAGAGAGAGAGATTACCTGGCGCTTACCTGGCCGGCCTAGCACTGTAGCAGCCCACCAGGCCCATCTGCCAGTCATCGCCGACCTCTCGCCAGGAGGACAGCGCGCGCGTGGCCGCTCCGTGCGAGCACACGCTCCGCCACCTCCTGCTTCCGCCGCTTTCCCCTCGTCGCCCTGGGCCTCCCTCGCGACGCCACGCAGCCCCGACCGCCCTCTCTGCCTCTCCCCGTTACTCTATGCTCTCGCCCCCTCCTCTAACCCTCTCTCTCGCGTGCAACCGAGCGTTGCCATCACCGCCGCTTGCTGCCACCGTGCCCACCGAGCTCGCCTAGCCTCCCCACCATGGCAGAAAGATTCGCCGTCGACCTCTACGCCATCTCCGCCGATCCATGCGACCGGATGCGCCCCACAGCGGCTTCCTCGACCTCTTCTTCAACCTTTGGGCCCCAAGATCGCCGACGACCCCGCGCTCGACTCGCTGCCTCCCCGAGCTCTCTGAGGCCACCGCTGCACTCGCTGTGAGCTCATCTTTCTTCTCCCCCTAGCCACGTCGCTCTAGCTGCCCCCTAACCCCGTTGGCCATCACGGCCGAGAGCTCGGCTCCGCCGGCCATGTCGCCGTCGTGGCCACAGACACGTGAGATCGAAACCGAGCGCGTCACCGCACTCACCGTGTCCCCAGGAGCCCGCAGAACCGCTCCGCATCTCCTGCCATGCCTCCTAGTGACGACCCCGAGCTCGTCCGAGCTTCGGCCGCCGCCGAGCTCATCGCCGGCGCTTCTCCGGCCACTCCCCGGCCGCGCCACCACCATGGTTGGATGCGGACGAGCACCCGCATCCCGTAGCTGTGCTCCGCGCGCCAAACGGCGCCCTGTAGGCGAATCCCGCGCCGCTCCGCCGCGTCTGGACCCGCCGGCGGCTAAACGCTGGTAGGCTTTGACCTGTTGACCGGCGGGTTTGACCCCTGATGTGGACTGGGTGGGCCCAGGTTGACTCCTCTGAGTCAATGACATGTGGGCCCCCCTCTGCTAACTACATCTAATTAGTTTTAACCAAAATTAGTTAGTTTAATTAACTGCTGACATGCGGGACCCACTGGTCAGTTTGACCTGGACCTCCCCGTTGACCTCTGACATTATCCTGACGTAATGCTGACGCAGTAATTTAATTACTGGAATTATTCTTCTACAGGAAATTCCAGAAATTAGTATAAACTTCTAAAAATCATAGAAATTAATCTGTAACTCCAAATGAAACAAATTATATATGAAAAATGATCAAAAAAATCCAATCTTTCCATCTGTACTAGTTTCATGCATGTTAGAACACTTTAACCTTGCTGTTTAGGTGAAACAAGCTAATGCACTTATATCACTTATTATTTTGGGTGATCATTTGAGTCCTTGGTTCAAATGGACTCAAACCTTTATGTCCCAAGTTGCATTAGACCTATCACACATCATATTGCCATGTCATAGCATGCATCATATTGTCGCATTGCATTGATTGTGTTCTTCTGTGTTTGCCGGTAACTGTCCCCTCTCAGTAGACGATGTTCCGATGTTGTGATCGTTGACACTGATGAAGACTCAATGCTATCTTCAGAAGTGCCAGGCAAGCAAAACCCCCTTGTTCATTCTGATACAAACCCACTCTCTCGCTCCTGCTCTCTTTTACTGCATTAAGACAACATCGATTCAACTGTTATTTGCTGCGGTAGTTGAACCCTTTTATCCTCTGCATGACCTGTCATTGCCACAGTAAATAGATGAAACCCACTAGCATGAGTAGGAGTTGTTTGAGCCCTGATGTGCCTACTCATTCATGCTTGTTTGTCATGCCTGCTATTGCTTAGAGTTGAGTCAGGTCTGATTCATCGAGGATGAATCGGAGGTGTGTGAACATGTCCTACTGTGTGTGAGCTAAGTGTGTGAACATGATTTGGTAAAGGTATCGGTGAGAGGCCATGTAGGAGTACATGGTGGGTTGTCTCATTGAAGTCGTCCTTAGGAACTGAGTTCTGTGTTTATGATCCATGATTCAGCTACTACCATGCATTGGGCCCTGAAATATGACCCCGCTCGACTTCTTATTCACCCTTGTCCTCTGTCCAGGAGTTGCAAGTAGTTTTAATCCCATCATGAAGTGGAACTTCATCCAAATGGGGTCGTCCACGCCGGCTCGTCGCAAGGCAATCATCATCTCCTTGAAGTACTTGTCGATGGACTTGGATCCTTGGGTGGTGTTCTCCAATTGGCGTCGTAGTTGTTCCGTGTAGGTTGGAGGCACAAACTCTCGCCGTAAAGCTCTCTTTGTCTTGGGCCAACTCATCTCGTAGCTCTCCGAAGGTGTGTGAAGCCACCATGTCGAGGCGTAGTCGTGGAAGTTTCTTGTGGCGCACTTCACTTGATCTTCGGGACGAACTTGATGTAGCTTGAGGTAGTCATCCATCAAACGCTCCCACTCGAGGTACTCCTCGGGTTCGTGAGTCCCATAGAAAGGAATCGCGTGGTCGATGTCGAGGTCGTAGTAGCTCATGGAAGTCGCGGACTTGAGCTTGGGGAGCTTCTCTTGAGCGTAGTCTTGGGGTTCTTGTTGGCGAAGATGCCGTATGTCCGTAGGCGAAGATGCCTTGAAGTCGCTTGGCGAAGATGCCAAGGGAGATGGTGAAGTAATTGAGCGGTTGTTGATGTAGAGCTCTTGACCTTCACGTTGTTGTTGGTGATGGTGTCGATGCCGATGTGATCTTGCCGGAGATGGTAGCTCGGAAGCATGTGCTCTTGAGCGTCTTCTAGAAGATGAGGAAGATCGCTTGTAGGACTTGATGAGGGCTTTGATCTCCTCCATTTTAGCTTGCATCTTGGTGTCGGAGTTGTTGTTCATGGCATCGAACTCGTCGTTGTTGTTGTAGACCGAAGATGAAATGCCTTGCCTATCCATCACAAGACTCGAGTAGAGGTGAGTAGGAAATGAGATAAACAATACCAAGTTACCTTTTCCCAAAGTTGAGGATGTATCCCGTGTCACTCAATGTGAGATGAAAGAATAGTGGAATTGGTACCGGACTTGTTCACTCACACCTATCAAGTAAAGCTTATGGTAGAGCTCGGTGAGGATAGTGGCACAAAAATTTGATGCAAAATGTTAGCAAGAGTCAATAATGTTGAAAGAGATTCACAAATTCGCAAGTGAAACAAATGGACCAATAGCAATGAAAGGTACACGGAAACACACACACGGATAGATAAATGGGGTCGTGCAACCAAGGAATGAGCACAAAATATGGAATCCACGGAAAACGCTCATGTTGCACAACTCAAGAGAGACGCTAGCACGATTGCTCAATAGGCGGATACGACACTTGTGCACAACCTATAGATGCGAAATGGATAAACTTCTATCCCAAGTATGCTATGTATGTATGGTTCCCGGTGTTTCTCTCAAGCATGAGATCATATGATGTAGACTTTGGTATGGCTCTTATTTGCAATGGGGGTATGATGCTATGGCACTTGCTCACGAGCTCTTTGCTCTCTTTTTTCTTAAAAGCTTTTTCTCTCTTTTTTTTTCTATGGCCAATTTGCACAATGCACAAACCAAGATAGCAATTGTGTATATGCGGGAACAAACTTGAGGCACAATGGATGATATGATACCAAGATGATATGGTATGTATGCAATGGATGGTGTAGACCACTAATGTGCACAAGTAACGTTGCCGGCAATACTCAAATGGCTAGTCTCGATAGGCAAGTAACGCAAAATGGGCTAGGGGGTTAACAATGCAATTGCAAGGGAATATACAAAGGTGTCGTCGAGGTTACCGTCCTTTGCGATGATGAGTGGTGGTGTTCTTGGTGTAGATACCAAGATGATGGAGACTTGTCCCTAAGTAGCCGAAACACCTTGGGAAACGGAAAAACCGCAAACTCAAAATCTCAAATGACAAATGTCAAATGGTGGTAGCGGAAAGCGGTGGTGGTGTTGCACTAGGCAATGCGGAAGTGGAATGATGGGCTATACACGAGTCGGAGTTGAATTTGCCGTCCCTAAGTAGCCGAAACACCTTAGGAGACACAAGCCACAACTCAAACAAAATTGGGTTTAGTTGGGGTGGAAGTGTATGGTGGGCACGTGTATGTGGAAATGGTGGTGGTGGTTGATGAAGAAGCAATCGTCCCTAAGTAGTCGAAAGACCTTAGGATACTCGAATCACTACTCAAACAACCTCAAATGCAATGGGGTGCAATATGGGTTAGGTTGCGGAAGTCAGTGGTGGTAATGCAGATGATATGGTGGAGGGCCTAGGCAAACTTGTCAAATTTTGGAAAATTTGATGGAGTCAAATGGTGTTGCTGTTATTTTTGTGGGAAGGGGATGTCAATAGCTTCAAAACGAGCTAAAGAACGTCAAAATCGGACTCCGGATGAATTAGTTATGCACAAAACGGTGAAATGAGAAAATCTGAAATCCCATGGGCCGGACATCCGGGGGTCGGGCCGGATTTCCGGGACCTGATGTCCAGAACCGCGCGCGAAAATGCGCTCCAGGAGCCGGATGTCCGGGCTATTGGCCGGATTTCCGGGATGGCCGGATGTCCGGGGGTCGGGCCGGATGTCCGAGCTCCAAATCCGAGGATGAACTCGAGGAACTCGATTTTGGGGCGGAAAATTGAGATTTCGGGGGCAAAATTGGAGAGATTTAGTGGATGGAAAGTGGGAAAACTTGGGGAGATGCTAGATCCACTTGAAACCAAGCAAATCCATGGATCAAAATCAACAAAACATCATCAAACCAACAAATCACAAAAAAAATTGGGGGCTATTTTTGGTGGGGATTTTCGGATTTAGGACGAAAACAACAAAATCAAGCTAGAAAAAGAGGGGTAGGGGCTCCAAAAACGTGATCAACGTGGCTCATGATACCATATAATGCAGGGTGGAACCCTATAGCGTCGATCTTTCACGTTTGGAGTGGGATCCCTCGAAGAACACGATGAACACGGGGAAGAACTGGGAGAAATCACAAGGGCAAACACTCAAGAACAAGTCCAAATCACACATCCACTAGACAATCAAACACACAAGATCACAAGGTACATGAACAAGAAAGGGAAAGATACAAGGTAAGGTTCATCTCCAAGAGGAGGTCTTGATGATATCCTAGATGGATCTTCCCACAAGGGGGTCTTGATGATATCCCGCGGGATCTTCTCCTAGATGGAGGTCTTGGCCTCCAATGGAGTAGTGGTCTCTCTCTCTCAAGAGTAGAGATAGGTAGGAGCAAAGCTCACCTAAGAATGAGCTATCACTTTGCTAACCCTAACTAGAGGAAGGGGATGGAGTATATATAGGCTAGTCCACGAAGGGGTAAGTGAGGAGGGGATACATGGGCCTCTGGCCCGTCTCTGCGCGCAGGCAGGCGCCGGATGTTCGGGCTGGGGGCCGGATGTCCGGGCGTTCGCGGGAGGCCGGATGTCCGGGGCATGGGCTGGATGTCCGGGCTGGTGAGGTTGGCCTCGGTGCTCTCTGGATAGGGGCGCCGGATTTCCGGGCTTATGGCCGGATGTCCAGGCTGTCGGGAGGTGCTGGATGTCCGGGCATGCGGGCCGGATGTCCGGGGCCTGTAGGTACTTGGCGGCTGGGCGGCTGCTGTGGGTGAAGCTCCAGGGGCCGGATGTCCGGGGTCCTGGCCGGATGTCCGGGTCCTGGGGGTTGTCTCCGTCTTCTTTCGTCGTCGCTTCCAGGCTTCCCTTGCGGATGGTGTAGTTGTTCCTTGGCGCTTGCACTCCTCCTCAACATCCGTGAAGCTCCGACAATACCTATGCATGCACACGGGAGAAGTGTCAAGTAGTATACCATCCTCGAAGGGGTCAAGTGAGCACGTATAAAGGAGAAGATTCACCTTTGAGTATGTGAAGTGGAGGTCGCACGTGTCACTTGCCAAACAGACTCTTGACATGGTGATGACCGTAGGATGCTCCGCATGAGTGCTCTATATGAAACTTGCTTGATTTTGCATGTAGTTTCATATTACCATGTTGCATCCTTGTTTTGGTGTGTTTCCTTGACGTTTGTATGCATTTTGCATCAATGCCATGCTTAACTTGTTTTGCTCATATCTTCTAGGCCGTAGCTCCGAATCTAATGAACTTTATATGTAACTTGACTAGAATTTCGTGTAGATCATCTTGGTGCCTCTTAACTTGCTGTTTAACAACTTGAACATAAGGTTTATTCAGTTCTGGACCAATTTCGAAATTTGCGTATGAGGACTTACCGGAATTGTTATATGTTGTTTCCGGCCTCATTTAAACTTGCCTTGATGTGTTGTTCTTGTTTGCATCATCTCTTGCCATGAGTAGCTTCATGTAGCCTTGTCATGCATCATGCTTGTTGTGCATCATGTCTTGTTCATGTGCGGTGTGTTTACTATGTTGTGTGCTTCTTCTCGATAGTTCCTGTTTCGTTGCGATCGTGAGGATTCGCTCGTCTACGCTTGGTTCATCTTTGTGGCTTCATCTTCTTCATGGACTCGTTCTTCTTCCTTGCGGGATTTCAGGCAAGATGACCGCTACCCTGGATCTCACTACTATCATTGCTATGCTAGTTGCTTCGTTCTATCACTATGCAGTGCTACCTATCACTTGTTCATCAAGCCATCCCATATTGCCATGAACCTCTAACCCTTGACACCTTTCCTATGCAAACCACTGTTTGGCTATGTTATCGCTTTTGCTCAGCCCCACTTATAGCGTTGCTAGTTGCAGGTGAAGTTGAAGATTTCTCCATGGTGGACAGTGTTATGTTGGGATATCACAATATCTCTTATATTATTAATGCATCTATATACTTGGTAAAGGGTGGAAGGCTCGGCCTTATGCCTGGTGTTTTGTTCCACTCTTGCCGCCCTAGTTTCCGTCATACCGGTGTTATGTTCCCGGATTTTGCATTCCTAACGCGGTCGGGTGATTTATGGGACCCCCCTGACAGTTCGCTTTGAATAAAACTTGTCCAGCAAGGCCAACCTTGGTTTTACCATTTACCTCACCACCACCTATACCCTTCCCTTGGGTCGGCCAACCCAAGGGTCATCTTTATTTTAGCCCGCCCCCCGGTCCAGTGCTTGTCTAAGTGTTGGTCCGAACCGAGCCGCCTGCGGGGCCACCTCGGGGAAACTCGAAGTCTGGTTTTACTCGTAGCCTGTCTCATCGGGTGTTGCCCTGAGAACGAGATATGTGCAGCTCCTATAGGGATTGTCGGCGCATCCGGCGGTCTTGCTGGTCTTGTTTTACCATTGTCGAAATGTCTTGTAAACCGGGATTCCGAGACTGATCGGGTCTTCCTAGGAGAAGGTCTATTCCTTCATTGATCGCGAGAGCTTGTCATGGGCTAAGTTGGGACACCCCTGCAGGATATAAACTTTCGAGAGCCGTGCCCACGGTTATGTGGCAGATGGGAATTTGTTAATGTCCGGTTGTAGATAACTTGACACCAGATCCGAATTAAAACGCATCAACCGCGTGTGTAGCCGTGATGGTCTCTTCTCGGCGGAGTCCGGGAAGTGAACACGGTTTCTGGGTTATGTTTGACGTAAGTAGGAGTTCAGGATCACTTCTTGATCATTGCTAGCTTCACGACCATTCCATTTGCTCTCTTCTCGCTCTTATTTGCGTATGTTAGCCACCATATCATGCTTAGTCGCTGCTGCAACCTCACCACTTTACCCCTTCCTTTCCCATTAAGCTTTGCTAGTCTTGATACCCATGGTAATGGGATTGCTGAGTTCTCGTGGCTCACAGATTACTACAACAACAGTTGCAGGTACAGGTTATGCGATGATCATGATGCCAAAGCGATGTTTTCTTGTTTGGAGTTCTTCTTCTGCTTCTTCTTCGATCAGGGGATAGGTTCCAGGTCGGCAGCCTGGGCTAGCAGGGTGGATGTCGTTTGAGCTTCTGTTTGTGTTTCATCCGTAGTCGGATGTTGCTCTTATGTAATATGATGTTGTATTCGTGTGGCATTGTATGCCTCTTGTATGTACCCCATCTATTATGTAATGTTGATGTAATGATATCCACCTTGCAAAAGCGTTTCAATATGCGGGTCTATCCTTGGTGGGACCTTCGAGTTCCTTTTGGATAGGGTCGCATATTGGGCGTGACAAGTTGGTATCAGAGCCTCGACCGACCTTAGGAGCCCAATTGATTGATCGTGTAGTTTGGCCGTTGTCGAGTCTAGAAGAAAACTATTTTTGGAGTCTAGTTATATCGGAGAGTAGGAATTCTTTTTACTCCGCAGCCCCTTCGTCGCTCTGGTGAGGAATCTTGACGTAGGTGTTTTGAACTACTCCTCTTCCCCTTCAAATTTTTCTTTAGGATCACGTGGTTAGTTTCGTGAGTTGTCCATCCTCTTTTGTCCGGTGCATTTCTCGTCAAGCTAATTCGAACCTCTCTCTCTTTGCGAGTTCAATCCTCAGTTCTTCCTCCGACATCGTTGTTGTTTCCCTGTCCGAAGTTGTCCTCGTTTTTCCCACCCGCCCACCCTTCTTCCTCTCGGATTCGGAATCCGTAATTGAGTATCCATCCTACTCGTGCGAAGTCTTTGCTTTCTTTCCTCAATGATTTCAACCGGTGTTTTCTCTTCAAGCTATTCGTCGGTTTCCCCTTCCAAGTTGTATTTTTTTTCCCGCCCTCCCACCCTCTTCTTCTCGGAGTCTGACTCTCTCTCTTCCATCTATTTTCATTCGTACGGAGTCTCTTCAGTCTTCCCTCAATCATTTCAACTGGTGGATTCTCGTCTCGTTCGTCATTCTTCATCTCTTTTCCGGTGGATTCAATTCAAGTTTTTCGGTGGTGATTATATTGTTTTCCTCGGCTCAAGTGTTTTCCCTGCTCGTTCGCCTCTCGCTAGTTAATCATTCCGGAGTTCAAGATATCTCAGGAGATTTGTCTGTGTTTGAATTAATTCGAGGTTGTCACCTCATTCAAATATTTCAATCATTCCGGTGCATCATCTACCTCTTCAACAATCCTTTCCAACGGTGTTATCTCTTTAGTGGGCCCTAACCCACACGTATTTTCCCAGGATCTTACCTGACTCCTCTAATTCTCCCGGAGGTATTCTCAAATCTTTTCAAGGGTGATGTAAGAATGGATTCCATCAGTCACATGCCTTTCCAAGATCGATTTCGAATCATTTTCAGCTCGAGTTCTTCCTGTTCTTTTGCATCTAAATCCCCTCTATCATATTTGTTCTTTTGATTCTTCCCGGTGATTCATTCCCTTTTCGTCAGTCATTTTCGAATTCTTACAGTGGTTCGTTCAAGATTCTTTTTCCTTGATTATCATATTAATTCATTCGTTCTTTTCAATCCTACCGGTGGTTCATGAAGACCTTCTCAAGTTTGCAATATGTCACTTCTCAATCCTTTTCAAGAAGAATAAGTAATATGCAAAATCCATTGCTTGTCATCAATTTAATTTGGTGAAGGATAAGCATACAATAAATCTTATTCTTATTTCATCCAAGTGATTAATCCCTTCTTTCAGAGTTTGTTCTTGATGAATAAATTCTAGATTCAAGTGTTTCATCTTTTCTTTTCCGGAGTTCAAATTTCCTCGGCCATTTCGTCGGAACCTCCATCTAAATCACCGCAAGGCTTTAATCTTATTCTTTCATCCTTCATTTTATCTCGTCATCCGTTTGTTACCGGAGTTCTTATGGTGGCTCATCAGGATTTAATTCATTCTTCTAGAGTTCATCAAGATTCTTGTTCAAGGAGCTCAAGTATCTTTTCTTCTTGCATCTCGAAGTGCAATTAATTCTCCGTATTCTTTGGAAGTGGAGTTTTGCATTTCTTCGTTCTTCTCAGCCACCCAATCATTTCCGTTTGTGGTCGGTTTTCACCTTATGATTTTGAGATGTTATCCATAAGTCCACAACAAGCTTATTCTTTTCGTTGTTGATTTTTCTCAATAACTCCGTTCAATCTTTTCTTCTAAGGTTGCTTTCTATTTCATTCGTGGCACAAGTTGTCATTTTCTTCTCCGTTCTTTTCATTCAACTTTTTCAATTCTTTCCGGAGGTGTTGTGTCATGTCTTCATCAAGTATCATTCCATCCTCTCAAGCGTGTGTTCTAATCCTTCCATTTTCAGCTGGAGTGCTGCCTAAATCCTTTCAGTCTTATCCGTTTCTTTTCTCATTCTAACCACTCCGGTTAGAACGAGTGATTTCATAGTCTATCTCATTCCATGAGCTTTCGATTCTCGTCATCCTCGTCGTTCCTCTCTTCTTCTCGAGTGCTCTTGATTCTTTGCTTCTTCTCTTGAGTTCTTGTTTCACCTCAACCTTTTTCCCTTCCGTCTCGGTCCTAAGATCTCGGGGCGAGATCTCCTGTTAGTTGAGGAGTGTTGTAACGCCCCGGATTCGATGCGCCAGGTGTCTGCCAGTTATTCGCCGTCGTTGCCATGTCATTTGCTTGAGTGTTGCACTTTGCCATGTCATCTTATGCATTTCATATCATGTCGTCATGTGCATCTCATTTTGCATACGTGTTCGTCTCTTGCATCCGAGCATTTTCCCCGTTGTCTGTTTTGCAATCCGGCACTCCTATGTCATCCCGCGTTCCCCTTTTGTCTTCTGTTGTGAGCGGGTATTAAACTTTCTCGGAATGGCCCGAGGTTTGCCAAGCGGCCTTGGTATATCACCGGTAGACCGCATGTCATGTTTTGTGCCATTTGGAGGTCGTTTGATACTCCAATGGTTAACCGGGTAACCGTAAAGCCCCTTTCTTTTTGCAGCCCAACACCCCTTCCAAAGTGGCCCAAAACCCATCCAAACCCCATCCATGCTCTCGGTCGTTCGATCACGATCGCGTGGCCGAAAACCGTGCTCCATTTGGACTCTCCTAGCTCCCTCCACCTATAAAAACGTCTTCCCCTCTCCATTTTCGGATCATTTCCCCCTCGAAACCATAGCTTTTCCCTCTCCGCCGCCGGACGCGTCCGCCCCCGGCCGGACACGTCCAGCCAGCCACGTCGCCCGACCAATGGGCGCGTGACACGTCATCGCCGCCGCGCCCGTAGCCAACCACCGCGCGCCGCGTGTCCTCCTTCGCCGCCGCCCGCTCAGGCCCGCGCGGGGCCCGAGCGCCACCGCGCTCGCCGGAGCCCGCCTCCGCCTCCCGCTACACCGCTGGTGCGCCGCCGCGCAGCCCGAGCCGCCGCGGGCCCGAAGCCGCCCGCGCGCGCGCCGCTTGCCACCGGTGCCTCCCGCGCCTGGCGCCCCGCGCGCTACCGCCGTTCCCCGCTCCCCGCCGCCTCGGGCGCCGCCGGCGCGGCCCCGCCACCTCGCCGCCATGCCCGCCATCTTTCGCCGCCGGTGCCACGTGCCCCGCCTCCCGCCGGCGCCGCGCCGCCTCCGGCCTCACGCCCAACCCCGCCTC
>NC_041385.1:528423290-528427329 GCF_002162155.2 Triticum dicoccoides | reverse complement strand
GATCCGGCCGGAGCGTCCCTCCGATGGCCTTCTCCGGCCATCTCCCCTCGTCGCCATTGACCAGAGCCTCCGCCACCTCGGGATCCGCGTCGTCCCGCTCCAGATCTGAACAGTTGACTCTTCCCCCCCTCCGTTTTTTTGCTAAGTCCCGAAGTATTTGCATAATCATGCCATGTTCATCGCATCGTAACTCTGCATCCGTAGCTCTGTTTCGTGCGTGCAATATGTCGAATTGTTCGCCTCGACGAGTACTTCATTTCATTTCATTGCATCATTTTCATTTGAGCTCATCTTGATGCCCGAAATGCTGTTGTAAGAGTGCTAAGTGATGTTAATCTGCTGAAACTGTTATAACTTGCTCATTTGTCATTTTTGTCATGATTGATGTGTGCATCCTATGAGGTTGATGTCTACATGTTTTTGATCTATGCCATGCCATCTTTCCAGAGGTGCCATCCTTATATTTTTGTGACTTGTGTAGTGAGTGCGTCAAGCTTGTTAAGTGGGGTACTTGTTGTTGCTGATTTCCTGACAGATTCTGTTATATTTTGTTGCTATGTTAACATGCTTCTACAAATCATTCTATGCATAATCTGGATATGTTCTATAAACATGTTTTGATCTACATGTTATGCCCTATCCATTCATGCCCCTGGTTGCATTTATAGCCTAATGTAGCTTGTTGTAATCTTGCTGCAAAGTTGCTAAAAAATGTTGCTGTCAACCTGTTAACATGAAGTTCAATGTTTCCATGATTGTTTCCTAGTGATCCATGCACCCTATGAACTTGATCTTGCCATGCTTAGCTTCATAAACATGTCTTCTTACTGTTGGTTGCCTTGCCATGCCATGTATTGCTCTGTGGTGAGTGGTTCAAGCTCACCAACATGCCTACTTATTGTTGTTCCTGCCATGTATGAATCTGTAATATAACTTGCCATGTTTACATGGGTGCCATCATATTTTCTATGCTTTTTTGGCTTATGGTCAGTAATGGACTTTTGATCTATGCATTTAGTAGTATCATGCCATGTCTTTGTTTGCCATGTTAAGTTCTTGTAACATGTTGTTTGACAGCTCTAAACATTGCAACCTGATGTTATTTTCTGCCAAGTCTGAAACTGTTATTATTTGCAATCTTCCCATGTCATTTTGAGCATGTGCTAGTTGTTTCTGGAGATAGCTCAGTGTTCATGTTTTATTATGCTTTACCTGTAATTCATGCTCATGCCTTTTGTTATTATGTTGGGGTGCTGTAGCTTGTTGTTTTGATGCTTGTAAGATGCCTAGTTGCTGTTATGGACAGATTGTTGTTATGACTTGTATAGAGTGTATGTGTTGAACCGTTGCTCCGTTTTAAGTGTGCTCTATATGAAACTTGCTTGATTTTGCATGTAGTTTCATATTACCATGTTGCATCCTTGTTTTGGTGTGTTTGCTTGATGTTTGTATGCATTTTGCATCAATGCCATGCTTAACTTGTTTTGCTCATATCTTCTAGGTCGTAGCTCCGAATCTAATGAACTTTATATGTAACTTGACTAGAATTTCGTGTAGATCATCTTGGTGCATCTTAACTTGCTGTTTAACAACTTGAACATAAGGTTTATTCAGTTCTGGACCAATTTCGAAATTTGCATATGAGGACTTACCGGAATTGTTATATGTTGTTTTCGGCCTCATTTAAACTTGCCTTGATGTGTTGTTCTTGTTTGCATCATCTCTTGCCATGAGTAGCTTCATGTAGCCATGTAATGCATCATGCTTGTTGTGCATCATGTCTTGTTCATGTGTGGTGTGTTTACTATGTTGTGTGCTTCTTCTCGATAGTTCCCGTTTCGTTGCGATCGTGAGGATTCGTTCATCTACGCTTGGTTCGTCTTCGTGGCTTCATCTTCTTCATGGACTCGGTCTTCTTCCTTGCGGGATTTCAGGCAAGATGACCGCTACCCTGGATCTCACTACTATCATTGCTATGCTAGTTGCTTCGTTCTATCACTATGTTGTGCTACCTATCACTTGTTCATCAAGCCATCCCATATTGCCATGAACCTCTAACCCTTGACACCTTTCCTATGCAAACCACTGTTTGGCTATGTTATCGCTTTTGCTCAGCCCCACTTATAGCGTTGCTAGTTGCAGGTGAAGTTGAAGATTTCTCCATGGTGGACAGGGTTATGTTGGGATATCACAATATCTCTTATATTATTAATGCATCTATATACTTGGTAAAGGGTGGAAGGCTCGGCCTTATGCTTGGTGTTTTGTTCCACTCTTGCCGCCCTAGTTTCCGTCATACCGGTGTTATGTTCCCGGATTTTGCGTTCCTAACGCGGTCAGGTGATTTATGGGACCCCCCTGACTGTTCGCTTTGAATAAAACTTGTCCAGCAAGGCCCAACCTTGGTTTTACCATTTGCCTCACCACCACCTATACCCTTCCCTTGGGTCGGCCAACCCAAGGGTCATCTTTATTTTAGCCCCCACCGGGCCAGTGCTTGTCTAAGTGTTGGTCCGAACCGAGCCGCCTGCGGGGCCACCTCGGGGAAACTCGAAGTCTGGTTTTACTCGTAGCCTGTCTCATCCGGTGTTGCCCTGAGAACGAGATATGTGCAGCTCCTATAGGGATTGTCGGCGCATCGGGCGGTCTTGCTGGTCTTGTTTTACCATTGTCGAAATGTCTTGTAAACCGGGATTCCGAGACTGATCGGGTCTTCCTGGGAGAAGGTCTATTCCTTCATTGATCGCGAGAGCTTGTCATGGGCTAAGTTGGGACACCCCTGCAGGATATAAACTTTCGAGAGCCGTGCCCGCGGTTATGTGGCAGATGGGAATTTGTTAATGTCCGGTTGTAGATAACTTGACACCAGATCCGAATTAAAACGCATCAACCGCGTGTGTAGCCGTGATGGTCTCTTCTCGGCGGAGTCCGGGAAGTGAATACGGTTTCTGGGTTATGTTTGACGTAAGTAGGAGTTCAGGATCACTTCTTGATCATTGCTAGCTTCACGACCGTTCCATTTGCTCTCTTCTCGCTCTTATTTGCGTATGTTAGCCACCATATCATGCTTAGTCTTGATACCCATGGTAATGGGATTGCTGAGTCCTCGTGGCTCACAGATTACTACAACAACAGTTGCAGGTACAGGTTATGCGATGATCATGATGCGAAAGCAATGTTTTCTTGTTTGGAGTTCTTCTTATGCTTCTTCTTCGATCAGGGGATAGGTTCCAGGTCGGCAGCCTGGGCTAGCAGGGTGGATGTCGTTTGAGCTTCTGTTTGTGTTTCATCCGTAGTCGGATGTTGCTCTTATGTAATATGATATTGTATTCGTGTGGCATTGTATGCCTCTTGTATGTACCCCCATCTATTATGTAATGTTGATGTAATGATATTTGTAACGCCCCGGACTCGATGCGCCAGGTGTCTGCCAGTTATTCGCCGTCATTGCCATGTCATTTGCTTGCGTGTTGCATTTTGCCATGTCATCATGTGCATTTCATTTTGCATACGTGTTCGTCTCATGCATCCGAGCATTTTCCCCGTTGTCCGTTTTGCAATCCGGCACTCCTATGTCCTCCGGCGTCCCCTTTTTGCCTCTTCTCTTGTGCGGGTGCTAAACATTATCGGAATGGACCGAGTCTTGCCAAGCGGCCTTGGTATAGCACCGGTAGACCGCCTGTCAAGTTTCGTCCCATTTGGAGTCCGTTTGATACTCCAACTGTTAACCGGGTAACCGTAAAGCCCTCTTTTGTTTGCAGCCCAACACCCCTCCCAAAGTGGCCCAAAACCCATCAAACTCCCATCCATGCTCTCGGTCGTTCGATCACTATCGCGTGGCCGAAAACCGCACCTCATTTGGACTCTCCTAGCTCCCTCTACCTATAAATATGTGGCATCCCCCGAAATTCCCGGTCCAAAACCCTAGCCCTCTTCCTCCCGCCGCCACCGGACACGTCCGTGACGGCCGGACACGTCCGCCGCCGTTCCCCGGTGAATCCCGTCGCGCCACGTGGCTCCCCGCGCCACCCCCGCCGCC
>NC_041385.1:528416263-528422990 GCF_002162155.2 Triticum dicoccoides | reverse complement strand
TGGCGCACGCGCCACCCGCGCAGGCCCGCCGGTGCCGCCGCACCCGTTGCCCGGCCGCCGCAGCCTGCAGCCCGTGCCCCGCCGCCTCCCGCGCGCCGCCCCGCGGCTCTTCCCGCCGGCGCCACCATCGCCACGGCGCTGCGCCGCCCTCACCGGCGCCGCCGCGTATGGCCTCCTCAGGCCGCCGGCGCCCCAGATCCGGCCTCCCCGGCACCGGATCCGGCCGGCCCCACCTCGCCAGCGACTTCCCCGACATCTCTCGCAGCTCCAGCCACCGTCCACATCAACTCCGGCGAGTCTCCGGCGAACCTCATAATCCGTGCAGAAACGAGGTTGACCCCGAAATCCACTAAGTCCCCGGTTTATTTCATACATTATCATGCCATGTTCATCACATTGTATCTCTGCATCCGTAGCTCTGTTTCGTGCGTGTAATATGTCAAATTGTTCGCCTCGACGAGTACTTAATTTCATTCCATTGCATCATTTTCATTTGAGCTTATCTTGATGCCCGAAATGCTGTTGGAAGAGTGCATGTTGCTGTTAATCTGCTGAAACTGTTATAACTTGCTCATTTGTCATTTTTGCCATGTTTGATGTGTGCATCCTATGAGGTTGATGTCTACATGTGTTTTGATCTATGCCATGCCATCTTTCCATTGGTGCCAACCATGTATTTTTGTGAGTTGTGTGCTGAGTGTATCAAGCTTGCTAAGTAGGGTAGTTGTTGTTGCTGTTTTCCTGACAGATTCTGTTATATTTTGTTGCTATGTTAACCTGCTGCTACTAATCATTCTATCATAATCTGGAGATGTTCTATAAACATGTTTTGATCTACATCTTATGCCCTATCCATCCATGCCCCTGGTTGCATTTATAGCTTGCTGTAGATTGTTCATATCTTGCTCCAAAGTTGCTTGATAATGTTGCTGTCAGCCTGTTAACATTAAGTTCAATGTTTCCATGATTGTTTGCTAGTGATCCATGCACCCTATGACCTTGCTCTTGCCATGTATAGCTTCACAAACATGTCTTCTTACTGTTGGTTGCCTTGCCATGCCATGTGTTGCTCTGTGGTGAGTGGTTCAAGCTCACCAACATGCCTACTTATTGTTGTTCCTGCCATGTATGAATCTGTAATATAACTTGCCATGTTTACTTGGGTGCCATCATATTTTCCGTGCCTTTTTGGCTCATGGTCAGTAAGGGACTTGTGATTTATGCAATTAGTAGATTCATTCCATGCCTTTGTTTGCCATGATAAGTTCCTGTAACATATTGTTTGATAGCTCTAAACATTGCAACCTGATGTTATTTCTGCTAAAGTCTGAAACTGTTATTATTTGCAATATTACCATGTCCTTTTGAGCGTGTTCTAGTTGTTTCTAGAGATAGCTCAGTGTTCATGTTTTATTATGCTTTACCTGTACTTCATGCTCATGCCTTTTGTTATTATGTTGGGGTGCTGTAGCTTGTTGTTTTGATGCTTGTAAGATGCCTAGTTGCTGTTATGGACAGATTGTTGCTATGACTTGTATAGAGTGTATGTGTTGAACCGTTGCTCCGTTTTGAGTGTGCTCTATATGAAACTTGCTTGATTTTGCATGTAGTGCCATATTACCATGTTGAATCCTTGTTTTGAGGTGTTTGCTTGATGTTTGTATGCATTTTGCATCGATGCCATCTTTAACTTGTTTTGCTCATATCTTCTAGGCCGTATCTCCGAATCTAATGAACTTTATATGTAACTTGACTAGAATTTCGTGTAGATCATTGTGGTGCATCTTAACTTGCTGTTTAACAACTTGAACATAAGGTTTATTCAGATCTGGACTAATTTCGTGTAGATGTTTGTATGAGGACTTACCGGAATTGTTATATGTTGTTTTCGGCCTCATTTAAACTTGCCTTGATGTGTTGTTTTTGTTTGCATCATCTCTTGCCATGAGTAGCCTCATCTAGCTTTCTCATGCATCATGCTTGTTGTCCATCATGTCTTGTCATGTGTGGTGTGTTTTCTATGTTGTGTGCTTCTTTTCGATAGTGCCTGTTTCGTTGCGATCGTGAGGATTCGTTCGTCTACGCTTGGTTCGTCTTCGTGGCTTCATCCGTTCGTCTTCTTCATGGACTCGTTCTTCTTCCTTGCAGGATTTCAGGCAAGATGACCGCTACCCTGGATCTCACTACTATCATTGCTATGCTAGTTGCTTCGTTCTATCGCTTTGCTGCGTTACCTATCATTTGCTCTTCAAGCCTCCCAAATTGCCATGAACCTCTACTTTGACACCCTTCCCAGCAAACCGTTGTTTGGCTATGTTACCACTTTGCTCAGCCCCTCTTATAGAGTTGCTAGTTGTAGGTGAAGTTGAAGATTGCTCCATGGTGGACAGGATTTTGGTTGGGATATCACAATATCTCTTATATTATTAATGCATCTATATATTTGGTAAAGGGTGGAAGGCTCGGCCTTATGCCTGGTGTTTTGTTCCACTCTTGCCGCCCTAGTTTCCGTCATACCGGTGTTATGTTTCCGGATTTTGCGTTCCTAACGCGGTCGGGTGATTTATGGGACCCCCCTGACAGTTCGCTTTGAATAAAACTTGTCCAGCAAGGCCCAACCTTGGTTTTACCATTTGCCTCACCACCACCTATACCCTTCCCTTGGGTCGGCCAACCCGAGGGTCATCTTTATTTTAGCCCCCCCGGGCCAGTGCTTGTCTAAGTGCTGGTCCAAACCGAGCGATGTCCGGCGCCCCCTGGGCAACCAGGGTCTATGCCAACCCGACGTCTTGCTCATCCGGTGTGCCCTGAGAACGAGATATGTGCAGCTCCTATCGGGATTTGTCGGAACAGCGGGCGGCTTTGCTGGTCTTGTTTTACCATTGTCGAAATGTCTTGTAAACCGGGATTCCGAGACTGATCGGATCTTCCTGGGAGAAGGTCTATTCCTTCGTTGATCGCGAGAGCTTGTCATGGGCTAAGTTGGGACACCCCTGCAGGGTATAAACTTTCGAGAGCCGTGCCCGTGGTTATGTGGCAGATGGGAATTTGTTAATGTCCGGTTGTAGATAACTTGACACCAGATCCGAATTAAAACACATCAACCACGTGTGTAGCCGTGATGATCTCTTCTCGGCGGAGTCCGGGAAGTGAACACGGTTTCTGGGTTATGTTTGACGTAAGTAGGAGTTCAGGATCACTTCTTGATCATTGCTAGTTGACGACCGTTCCGCTTGTTTCTCTTCTCGCTCTCATTTGCGTTGGTTAGCCACCATATATGCTTAGTCGCTGCTGCAACCTCACCACTTTACCCCTTCCTTTCCCATTTAGCTTTGCTTGTCTTGATACCCATGGTAATGGGATTGCTGAGTCCTCGTGGCTCACAGATTACTACAACAACAGTTGCAGGTACAGGTTATGCGATGATCTTGATGCGAGACCGATGTTTGCTTGTGTTGGAGTTCTTCTTTTGCTTCTTCTTCGATCAAGGGACAGGTTCCAGGTCGGCAGCCTGGGCTAGCAGGGTGGATGTCGTTTGAGTTTCTGTTTGTGAGTCATCCGTAGTCGGATGGTGCTCTTATGTAATATGATGTTGTATTCGTGTGGGATTGTATGCCTTATGTATGTATCCCTATGTATTATGTAATGTTGATGTAATGATATCCACCTTGCAAAAGCGTTCCAATATGCGGGTCTATCCTTAGTGGGACCTTCGAGTTCCTTTTGGATAGGGTCGCATATTGGGCGTGACAAGTTGGTAATCAGAGCCTCGACCGACCCTAGGAGCCCCCTTGATTGATCGTGTAGTTTGGCCGTTGTTGAGTCTAGAAGAAAACTGTTTTTGGAGTCTAGTTATATCGGAGAGTAGGAATTCTTTTTACTCCTCAGCCCCCTTCGTCGCTCTGGTGAGGAATCTTGACGTAGGTGTTTTGAATTACTCCTCTTCCCCTTCAAATTTTTCTTTAGGATCACGTGGTTAGTTTTCGTTCGTTGTCCATCCTCTTTTGTCCGGTGCATCTCTCGTCAAGACGAATCGAACCTCTTTGTTTTTTGCCGAGTTCAATCCTCAGTTGTTTTCTTTTTCCACCCGCCCACCCTTCTTCCTCTCGGAACCGGAGTCCCTAATCGAGTATCCTTGTTACTCGTGCGAAGTCTTTGCTTTCTTTCCTCAATTATTTCAACCGGTGTTTTCTCTTCTAGATATTCGTCGGTTTCCCCTTCCAGTTGCCTGTGTTTTCCCGACCTCCCACCCTTTTCTTCCGGAGCATGAGTCTCTTTCGACCGTCAATTCCATTCGTGTGGAGTCTCTTCAGTCTTCCCTCAATCATTTCAACTGGTGAATTCTCGTCTCGGTGGACATTCTTCATCTCTTTATCTCTCCGGTGGATTCAATTCTAGTTTTACGGGTTGATCATATTCTTTTCCTTGGATCAAGTGTTTTCCCTGCTAGTTCGCCTCTCCCAGTTTATCCTTCCGGAGTGTTCAAGATATTTTAGGAGATTTGTTTGTGTTCGAATTAATTCGAGGTTGTCACCTCATTCAAATATTTCAGTTGTTCCGGTGCATCATCTATCTTTTCATCAATCCTTTTCAACGGTGTTTTCTTTTAGTGGGCCCTAACCCACAGGTCTTTTTCCAGGATCTTACCTGACTCTTCTATTTATTTCGGAGCCATTCCAATTTCTTTTCAAGTCTGACGTAAGTATGATTTCATCAGTCAGATGCCTTTCCAAGATCGATTTCAAATCATTTCATTGTTGGCTCAACCTCTTCGCTTTTCATCCTCCCGGAGTATCCTAGTAATTTGGTGGCGTTCCTCATCGTCATTTCAAGACCGAAGAAGAGCTTTTCCTCTAAATTTTGCCCGTTCTCTCGAAGTTTTGTGGTTCTAGCTTCATATCATCCTCTCAAATTATTTCAGTTTGTCAGATATTTTTTCTTACCATCCGGAGTATGTCAGGAGTTGTTTTCCATTTCTTTTCACCGGAGGCCGTCGTTCCAGAAGAATTCTTTGACTTCACATTTCAGCTACCGTTATCCAATTATCCCGGTGCTTCGTTCAAGTGTTCTTTAATCAGCTCATGATCTCTTTATTCTTTTGCATCTAAATCCCCTCTAGCATATTTGTTCTGCTAATTCTTCCCGGTGATTCATTCTCTTTCATCAGTCATGTTCGAATTCTTACGGTGGTTCGGTCAAGATTCTTTTTCTTTGATTATCTTCTAATCCATTCGTTCTTTCCAATCCTAACGGTGGTTCATGAAGACTTTCTCAAGTTTGCGATATGTCACTTCTCAATCCTTTTCAAGAAGAATAAGTAATATGCAAAATCCATTGCTTGTCATCAATTTAATTTGATGAAGGATAAGCATACAATAAATCTTATTCTTATTTCATCCAAGTGAGTAATCCTTTCCTTCGGAGTTTGTTCTCGATGAATAAATTCTAGTTCCAAGTGTTTCATCTTTTCTTTTCCGGAGTTCAAATTTCCTCGGCCATCTCATCGGAACCTCCATCTTAATCACCGCAAGGCTCATCTTATTCTTTCATCCTTCATTCTATCTCATCATCCTTTATTTTACCAGAGTACTTCATGGCGATTCTTCATGATTTAATTCATTCTTCAAGAGTTCATCAAGTACCATTCCATCCTCTCAAGTTCGTTCTAATCCTCCCATTTTCAGCCGGAGTGCTACCTAAATCCTTTCAGTCTTATCTGTTTCTTTTCTCATTCTAACCACTCCGGTTAGAACGACTGGTTTCAGAGTCTATCTGATTCCATGAGCTTTCGATTCTCGTCATCCTCGTTGTTTCCTCTCTTCTTCTTGAGTGATCTCGATTCTTGACTTCTTCTCTTGAGTTCTTGTTTCACCTCATCCCTTTTCCCTTCCGTCTCGGTCCTAAGATCTCGGGGAGAGATCTCTTGTTAGTGGAGGAGTGTTGTAAGGCCCCGGACTCGATGCGCCAGGTGTCTGCCAGTTATTCGCCGTCATTGCCATGTCATTTGCTTGCGTGTTGCATTTTTCCATGTCATCATGTGCATTTCATTTTGCATACGTGTTCGTCTCATGCATCCGAGCATTTCCCCGTTGTCCGTTTTGCAATCCAGCACTCCTATGTCCTCCGGCGTCCCCTTTTTGCCTCTTCTCTTGTGCGGGTGCTAAACATTCTCGGAATGGACCGAGTCTTGCCAAGCGGCCTTGGTATAGCACCGGTAGACCACCTGTCAAGTTTCGTGCCATTTGGAGTCCGTTTGATACTCCAACGGTTAACCGGGTAACCGTAAAGCCCTCTTTTGTTTGCAGCCCAACACCCCTTCCAAAGTGGCCCAAAACACATCTAACTCCCATCCATGCTCTCGGTCGTTCGATCACGATCGCATGGCCGAAAACCGCACCTCATTTGGACTCTCCTAGCTCCCTCTACCTATAAATATATGGCCTCCCCCGAAATTCCCGGTCCAAAACCCTAGTCCTCTTCCTCCCGCCGCCACCGGACACGTCCGTGACGGCCGGACACGTCCGCCGCTGTTCCCCGGCAAATCCCGTCGCGCCACGTGGCTCCCCGCGCCGCCCCCGCCGCCGCGGCCCGGCGAGCCCGCAGCAGGCCCGCCCGGCCAGATCCGGCCGCGCCGCCGCCCCGCGGCCCCTCCGCTCGCCCGCGCCCCGAGGCGCCGGCACCTCCCCGCCGCCGGCCGCCACCGTCGCCTCCGCCGCAGGCGCGCGCG
>NC_041385.1:528367741-528415875 GCF_002162155.2 Triticum dicoccoides | reverse complement strand
CGGCGCTGCGCTGCCCTCGCCGGCGCCGCCGCGTCTGGCCTCCTCAGGCCGCCGGCGCCCCAGATCCGGCCTCCCCGGCACCGGATCCGGCCGGCCCCACCTCGCCAGCGACTTCCCCGACATCTCTCGCAGCTCCGGCCACCGTCCACATCAACTCCGGCGAGTCTCCGGCGAACCTCATAATCCGTGCAGAAACGAGGTTGACCCCGAAATCCACTAAGTCCCCGGTTTATTTCATACATTATCATGCCATGTTCATCACATTGTATCTCTGCATCCGTAGCTCTGTTTCATGCGTGTAATATGTCAAATTGTTCGTCTCGGCGAGTACTTAATTTCATTCCATTGCATCATTTTCATTTGAGCTTATCTTGATGCCCGAAATGCTGTTGGAAGAGTGCATGTTGCTGTTAATCTGCTGAAACTGTTATAACTTGCTCATTTGTCATTTTTGCCATGTTTGATGTGTGCATCCTATGAGGTTGATGTCTACATGTGTTTTGATCTATGCCATGCCATCTTTCCATTGGTGCCAACTATGTATTTTTGTGAGTTGTGTGCTGAGTGTATCAAGCTTGCTAAGTAGGATTGTTGCTGTTGTTGTTTTCCTGACAGATTCTGTTATATTTTGTTGCTATGTTAACCTGCTGCTACTAATCATTCTATCATAATCTGTAGATGTTCTATAAACATGTTTTGATCTACATGTTATGGCCTATCCATCCATGCCCCTGGTTGCATTTATAGCTTGTTGTAGATTGTTCATATCTTGCTCCAAAGTTGCTTGATAATGTTGCTGTCAGCCTGTTAACATTAAGTTCAATGTTTCCATGATTGTTTGCTAGTGATCCATGCACCCTATGACCTTGATCTTGCCATGTATAGCTTCACAAACATGTCTTTTTACTGTTGGTTGCCTTGCCATGCCATGTGTTGCTCTGTGGTGAGTGGTTCAAGCTCACCAACATGCCTACTTATTGTTGTTCCTGCCATGTATGAATCTGTAATATAACTTGCCATGTTTACATGGGAGCCATCATATTTTCCGTGCCTTTTTGGCTCATGGTCAGTAAGGGACTTGTGATCTATGCAATTAGTAGATTCATTCCATGCCTTTGTTTGCCATGATAAGTTCCTGTAACATACTGTTTGATAGCTCTAAACATTGCAACCTGATGTTATTTCTGCTAAAGTCTGAAACTGTTATTATTTGCAATCTTACCATGTCCTTTTGAGCGTGTTCTAGTTGTTTCTGGAGATAGCTCAGTGTTCATGTTTTGTTATGCTTTACCTGTACTTCATGCTCATGCCTTTTGTTATTATGTTGGGATCCTATAGCTTGTTGTTTTGATGCTTGTAAGATGCCTAGTTGCTGTTATGGACAGATTGTTGTTATGACTTGTATAGAGTGTATGTGTTGAACCGTTGCTCCGTTTTGAGTGTGCTCTATATGAAACTTGCTTGATTTTGCATGTAGTGCCATATTATCATGTTGCATCCTTGTTTTGAGGTGTTTGCTTGATGTTTGTATGCATTTTGCATCGATGCCATGTTTAACTTGTTTTGCTCATATCTTCTAGGCCGTAGCTCCGAATCTAATGAACTTTATATGTAAGTTGACTAGAATTTTCTGTAGATCATTGTGGTGCATCTTAACTTACTGTTTAACAACTTGAACATAAGGTTTATTCATATCTGGACTAATTTCGAAATTTGCATATAAGGACTTACCGGAATAGTTATATGTTGTTTCCGGCCTCATTTAAACTTGCCTTGATGTGTTGTTCTTGTTTGCATCATCTCTTGCCATGAGTAGCCTCATCTAGCTTTCTCATGCATCATGCTTGTTGTGCATCATGTTTTGTCATGTGTGGTGTGTTTACTATGTTGTGTGCTTCTTTTCGATAGTTCCTGTTTCGTTGCGATCGTGAGGATTCATTCGTCTACGCTTGGTTCGTCTTTGTGGCTTCATCCATTCGTCTTCTTCATGGACTCGTTCTTCTTCCTTACGGGATTTCAGGCAAGATGACCGCTACCCTGGATCTCACTACTATCATTGCTATGCTAGTTGCTTCGTTCTATCGCTTTGCTGCGTTACCTATCATTTGCTCTTCAAGCCTCCCAAATTGCCATGAACCTCTAACCTTTGACACCCTTCCCAGCAAACCGTTGTTTGGCTATGTTACCGCTTTGCTCAGCCCCTCTTATAGCGTTGCTAGTTGCAGGTGAAGTTGAAGATTGCTCCATGGTGGACAGGATTTTGGTTGGGATATCACAATATCTCTTATATTATTAATGCATCTATATATTTGGTAAAGGGTGGAAGGCTCGGCCTTATGCCTGGTGTTTTGTTCCACTCTTGCCGCCCTAGTTTCCGTCATACCGGTGTTATGTTCCCGGGTTTTGCGTTCCTAACGCAGTCGAGTGATTTATGGGACCCCCCTGACAGTTCGCTTTGAATAAAACTTGTCCAGCAAGGCCCAACCTTGGTTTTACCATTTGCCTCACCACCACCTATACCCTTCCCTTAGGTCGGCCAACCCGAGGGTCATCTTTATTTTAGCCCCCCCGGGCCAGTGCTTGTCTAAGTGCTAGTCCGAACCGAGCGATGTCTGGCGCCCCCTGGGCAACCAGGGTCTATGCCAACCCGACGTCTTGCTCATCCGGTGTGCCCTGAGAACGAGATATGTGCAGCTCCTATCGGGATTTGTCGGCACAGCGGGCGGCTTTGCTGGTCTTGTTTTACCATTGTCGAAATGTCCTGTAAACCGGGATTCCGAGACTGATCGGGTGTTCCTGGGAGAAGGTCTATTCCTTCGTTGATCGTGAGAGCTTGTCATGGGCTAAGTTGGGTCACCCCTGCAGGGTATAAACTTTCGAGAGCCGTGCCCGCGGTTATGTGGCAGATGGGAATTTGTTAATGTCGGGTTGTAGATAACTTGACACCAGATCCGAATTAAAACGCATCAACCGCGTGTGTAGCCGTGATGGTCTCTTCTCGGCGGAGTCCGGGAAGTGAACACGGTTTCTGGGTTATGTTTGACGTAAGTAGGAGTTCAGGATCACTTCTTGATCATTGCTAATTGACGACCGTTCCGCTTGTTTCTCTTCTCGCTCTCATTTGCGTTGGTTAGCCACCATATATGCTTAGTCGCTGCTGCAACCTCACCACTTTACCCCTTCCTTACCCTTTAAGCTTTGCTAGTCTTGATACCCATGGTAATGGGATTGCTGAGTCCTCGTGGCTCACAGATTACTACAACAACAGTTGCAGGTACAGGTTATTCGATGATCATGACGCGAGAGCGATGCTTGCTTGCGTTGAGTTCTTCTTCTGCTTCTTCTTCGATCAGGGGATAGGTTCCAGGTCGGCAGCCTGGGCTAGCAGGGTGGATGTCGTTTGAGCTTCTGTTTGTGTTCCATCCGTAGTCGGATGGTGCTCTCTTGTATGATGTTGTTGTATTCATGTGGCATTGCATGTATTGGATGTATCCCCACTATTATGTAATGTTGATGTAATGATATCCACCTTGCAAAAGCGTTCCAATATGCGGGTCTATCCTTAGTGGGACCTTCGAGTTCCTTTTGGATAGGGTCGCATATTGGGCGTGACAATATCCACCTTGCAAAAGTGTTTCAATATGCGGGTCTATCCTTGGCGGGACCTTCGAGTTCCTTTTGGATAGGGTCGCATATTGGGCGTGACATCAGGGAGGCAAGGTACCTGACCGCAGAAATACTTCACAGGCTTCCTGCACCAGGGCAAGTTATCCCTACTCCTAGGCCTAATGAGAGGGTCATACTTATCGCTCACTTCCTTCGGGGGCTAGGTTTCTCCCTCAATCCTTTCGTTCGAGGGCTCATGTTTTACTACGGACTAGATTTCCATGATCTAGCCCCGGACTCACTCCTTCACATCTCATCATTTATTATCGTATGTGAAGCTTTCCACTTTGGCTTGTGGCTCAAGACCTTTGATACAAGGCCGAGGATAATAGACGGAAGACACGCAGAGTGCGGAGGTGCCCTGATAAGCAAATCAGCCAACGTCGTCTGGCCAAAGGGTTCCTTCACCACAACTTCTGGCCTATGGCAACGGGAGTGGTTTTATATCATGGAGCCTCGCGGAAATAAATGGGTGGCTTCACCCGCCCTCTGATCCGGCCCTCCGCCATGGCTTGCATCATGGGTCAACAAGGGGTTGGACTGGGGATCGCTAGATGAAGTTCAAATACTGCAAAGCTGCATTCTAGACCTTATTAAGAAGGACATCGACCTTGTCAAGGTGATTCAAGTTATGCTAGTCCGCCGGGTCTTGCCATGCCAGCGTCGACCTATCTGTATGTGGGAATTCAATACGGAAGGACCGCGAACTATTCAGCGCTTATTTGGCACAACGCTCGAAGGGATGCATGAATTAGTCTTCAGATCACGAAAAAGGTGTCCGGACACCACAGAGGACGCATGCCTTGACTGCAACCATCCGGATCCCCCAGTAAGTACTCTATTTCCGAACAAGTTTTTAGTTTTAAGTTTTCTCATAACAAAACTGAGAAAACCATACTCTGCCAGGGCTGGGTGAGGAAGGAGGAGAGGATCAGGTGTTCGGCCCCTCTTCCCGAAAACTCAGCAGACCTAGTGTTAACCAGGATGCTGGCTCTGGCACCATATCAAGTGCCGTTGATGGAAGGAAAGGAGAGGAGTGGAGAGGCTCAAAGCGGCCGTCGTACCAGAGGTGCATCACGCACCGTATCCAAGGAGGTCATAACTCCCGTTCTAGAGGGTGAACGGGGAGGAGAATCTAACCTTCCCTCTCCCCACGGGAAGAAAAGAGCCACTCCCGAAGACCAGGAGGTAGAGGCCTCCAAGCGAGGGAGGAAATCCCTATCAGCGGGCCCGAGTTCAGGAGGCGATATTGCCGCACAGTGCCCACAAGGGGACCAGCCTCTAGCTGAACCGTAAGTGAACAAAGGTGTTTAATAAGCATACCCCATTCTTTTCCCGTTTGTGAGGGCAACATTTTGAAACGTATGTTTAGCAGCCCGGCCTATAGCCTCCCTCAACAATCTTTGTCTTTGGGGGTTCTTCTTTCGGAGATGATGGAGAGCGAAACGCCGCCCCATACTTGCCCACCCCATAAGGCGGACGACCTCGAGGTGTCGTCCCGGAGGACCTCTCCCGACCCGCGATGGAGCGCCAGGCCAGAAGATGACTCTTCGGCTGCCCGAGGTCCGGGGTGTTCGGCTCCTAGAGAGACCGACAATAAAAGTCCCGGATCGTCTGATGTATAGCCGGACATATGGACGGTTCTTCTGCAGCGAGCGCCTATCTCAAAGGAACATCGTACCTTAATGGGCACGATGATTGAAAGAATTTCATCCGCAAAAAGCGGATTGAATGAAGCCTTTACGAGCCTGCTGAGAGGCTTTGAGGTACGTAATTTAGCCCTTTTTTGTACCGTAAACGTAATGTGCACTATGTGTAGATAGTAGCCCCTGAGACTCTGGTTGTCTTCCGAATGGGACAACCAGAGGATCAAATGAATATGCTCAAGTAATAATGTTGCTAATTTGTACACAGGAGGCTGCAGCCCCGGACACTGCCCAGGCCGCTCAATTTGCCGAACTGAAGCGGCAACTTGATGTGGCGGACGAGTCATGCTTGTGAACAAGCGGCTTGATGAGGCACAATGTATGTATTTTGGGCGGTCAGTGCGTATAAATTAGAGCATGATGCTGAATTATTGTGTGCTTGACTGCAGATGGAGCTGCCGCCATGGAGACCCTTTGGGCTGAGCTTGCCCGAGCCAAGGAGCAGGCCAGGATAAGCAATGCGGCTGCCGAGAAGGGAGTTGGTGAATTAAAGGCCGAATAGGCTGCACACGCTTGAGTGAGGAGAAAGTATCCAACATGGCGCTTGAGCTAAGGGACGCTGCTAACAAATATGCGCTTCTCGAGAAAGAGATCAAAGAAAAAGTGGCTGACCTTGAGAAGGCCTTACAAGCGGCAAAGGAAACCCGGTCAGAGGCCAGGGCGGCACGGGAGGAGATCCGGCAAGCCGGGGAGATCGCGGTTGGGAATCCCTTTTCATTGCGAACTAAGTTCGGCAATCCGAAGTATTCCCCGCTTGATCAAATGTGGACCTCTCCGGATGCGTATTTGGACTTGTCAAAGAGTGCCTCTGATGCGACGCAGTTTTTCCAGGCCCAAGAAGGCCATGAAGCAGAACGACTTTTCTGGTCGCAGTTTAGCACGCCAAGGCGTCCGCTGCTGTTGAATGAGTAGATGGCCGAATGGGCCGAGCTCCACAGGATATCCTGCCGGATTTCGGGTTCCGGCAGACCCTTGAGGTTCGAACACTAGGGTGCGCGTGGAGATTTCGCCCTCTACCTACCTGTTCCTCGCCGGCTCGCTGAGACCTAAACTACGAAAGGAACAACAAAAGAGACACAGAGTTTATACTGGTTCAGGCCACCATTGTGGTGTAATACCCTACTCCAGTGTGTGGTGTGGTGGATTGCCTCTTGGGCTGTTGATGAACAATACAAGGAAGAACAGCCTCGCGAGGGTCTGTTCTTGGCTGGTGCGATGAACTGCTAGGAGGAGTTCAGTCGCTCTCTCTACTGGTTTCTTGGTGAGGATCTTGTGCATTCCAGATGCCTCTCTAGATGCCTCTACCCCGGGGGTGGCTAGTCCTATTTATAGGCAAAGGCCCTGGGCCTCTTCCCAAATATTGAGCGGGAAGGGCGCCAACAATTGGCCATTTTGAAGGGGAACAACGGGTACACTTATCCTGACAAAAGTTGGTCCTCGCCTGTCAAAGACTCTAGTGGTGACGCCTTCTTGGGCTCCACCATGACTTCCTTCCTGCTGTTGGGCTGGTCTTGGTCTTGTTGCACCGAAGTGGATGCCATTGCTTGATGCTCTCGCCTGCGCTTGCTCCCTTTGCACCAAAGAGGAAAGGAGGACACTGCGCGGGCTGGCGCCCGACTGGCGCCCTTGGTCCTCATGGCTAGCGTCATGGGCACCTCGTGAGGTACCCTGCCTTGATCTCTCTGCCTCCTCGCAAGCTAGCCTAATGAGGCCGTGCCTGAGGAAGCTCCTTGTCGTCCGCCCCGCGAGGCTTGGCCCCTCGCGAGGGTCTTGAGCTTGTGTTGATGAAGATGGGCCATGCTGGGCCCCCCTTTGAGCCACACTGCAGGCCGCGGGCAGGCAAGTCTGGGGACCCCCATTCCCAGAATGCCAACAGTAGCCCCCGGGCCCAAGGCGCGCCCGTACTTGGCCGAGCGGAGAGGCGAAAGGGCAAGTGTGAAGCGCCGTGGGCCCTAACAGCCTGCGGCCTTGGGCGCCGCATGGCGGTTGATTGGACGCGGGCATCTCCACTTCCCCATGACGCCTCGGCAACTGCACGAATTGACAAGTCTCTGCATGCCAAGCGAGTCATGATTACCTGCGATCGTGGAGGTCGGCGGTTGGCCTGCCTGGCTTTATGTACGGCACGTCGCGTGCCCTTCCAGTTTATCCCCTCTTGCTTCTCCTTCTTCTTCATGGCTCCGTCAAGGAAGTTCTCGACCGCAGAGAAAGGAACGGCCCGCCAGGTTGAGCCCGCCTCTCCCCCGCCCAAGCGCGGTCGAGGCCGCCCTCACATACACCCTGTGGCCTCCACGGCGGCTCCCCGCGGTCACGGAGGTGACTTCCCGCGCGGTGATGGGCGACTGGCCGCGGCCAGGGGGCGTGCTTCAGCCGTGCGACCCCCTAGGCCGCGCTTCCACACTGCGGAGGTGCTGCCGGAGTTCATTGTGTGGGCGGCGGAGCCAACTAGCACCCGGCTTCAGCTCCCTCGCTTCCTCCTTGGTGAGCTCCCGGCTGGCGCCCCGGGCGGCCTCTGGCTCCAGGCAGATGGCTGCTGCAGCCGGGCCTCGTGGGCCTCGCTGGAGGTCTCCGCAGCCGGGAGCCTGGCCTTGACCCGCGGCTGGCAGACGTTTGCCCGCGCGCGTGGCCTGCGCCGTCGGTGCACCCTGCACTTCAAGTTCGACGGCGATGCCACCCTCTACGTGAGGGTGTTTGGGGAAGATGGTCGCCGCGCAGGGTGCTGCCCTGAAGACGATGACCGCGGCTGGGGACCCAGCCCCAGCGAGGACGGAGAGGACAGTGCGCGCGTGGTTGGCGGCGCCCAGGGTTCCTCAAGCTTCACTGGTTCTTCTTCGGGCAGCGACTCTTCTAGCAGCGGCCGCGGTCAGCCTCCACGCCGTCGTGCCTGCTTGGAGGGTGGTAGCGGGTCTGCCCGCCGTCCCGCCTCGGTGAAGTGCGAGAGGGAGTCCGCCTGAGCCCCGGAGGCGGCTCGAGTCTTCCCTGAGGGCCGGCGTAGGGCGAGCCGCGCCTGATTTGTTCTTTCTTTTCCTTTTTCCTGCGTAAAAAGACAGTAGTGTGGGGCCCCGTGGGGGCGTGTTTTGGGTTACCGCTGTTAATCATCGCGATGTTTCCATTATTTTGGTATTATTCCTTCTGGCCGCAAGCCCGCGCGTAGGTAATTCCCAGCCTCAGCCGTGGGGGCGACCGACCCAGGTCCTGTATTCGTGTCGCGGTGCCCGTGAGGCATGGACTGGAGGGGTGCTCCTGTAGTGGACCTGGGTTGTGAAACCTTGAACGATAAGGACAAAAACACTCGCGAGGGCGCTCGGGTTGCACCCTCGCGAGACCTTGCGCAAGAGAAATCGAGGCAGGAGGCGAAAAATCGAAGAGCCATAAGTCAAAAGACGGTGACGGTTTCAATAAAACTTCAAATGAGAATGAACTAGCCAACTGCAGAAAGCAAATGAAAAAGCCGCGTCCGGCACCTAGTCTAGTCTTCGACGTCTTCTCACCAGCGCGGAGCTAAGTGCTGCCACTGGGCGTGGGAGGGAGCCCCAGGGCCTGAGGTCGGCGCTCCTGAGACTCCGAGGCGTGTACAGCCCCAACTCATTATTACGTGAGAGTGTCACGGGCGGCGAGCTTCACAGGCTTTAGCCTTCTTCACAAGCTCCGGGCCTTTCTTGGGGGAAGCAAGCTTCACGGGCATTGGCCCTCTTCACAGGCTCCGGGCCTTTTTTGAAACGCGATAGCTTCACAAGCATTCGTCTTCTTCACAGGCTCTGGGCCTTTTCCAAAAAGATGATCTTCACAGACATTCGCCTTCTTCACAGGCTCTGGGCCTTTTCCAAAAAGATAATCTTCATAGGCATTCGCCTTCTTCACAGGCTCTGGGCCTTTTCCAAAAGGATAATCTTCACAGGCGTTCGCCTTCTTCACAGGCTCTGGGCCTTTTCCAAAAGGATAATCTTCACAGGCATTCGCCTTCTTCACAGGCTCTGGGCCTTTTCCAAAAGGATAATCTTCACAGGCATTCGCCTTCTTCACAGGCTCTGGGCCTTTTCCAAAAGGATAATCTTCATAGGTGTTCGCCTTCTTCACAGGCTCTAGGCCTTTTCCAAAAGGATAATCTTCACAGGCATTCGCCTTCTTCACAGGCTCTAGGCCTTTTAAGGGCAAAACCTCCGGAGGTGCTGGATGTTCCATGCATTCTGGACTGGCACCCCATCCTGAGTCTCCAAGCGCGCGGAGTCGGGCCTGGAAACATGAACAACCTTGAACGGGTCCTCCCACATGGGAGAGAGCTTATGCAGTCCCTCCCTGGAGAGAACCCGCCTGAGCACGAGGTCCCCTACCTCAAGAGTTCTGGGGCAGATGTTGCGGCAGTGGTATCACCGCAGTGCTTGTTGGTATCTCGCCGCTGGCAACGCGGCTTCTCGGCGACGCTCCTCCCCCAGCACGAGGTCCATCCCCCGCATGGCGTCCTGCTGCGCCTCGTCGAACACCAGGACCCGTGTGGAACGACGTCTGACCTCGTGAGGGAGGACCGCTTCGGCTCCATAGACCAGGAAGAACGGGGTCTCTCCAGTCGGCTTGGTTGCAGTCGTGCGGATGGACCACAACACAGACTGAAGCTCATCGTACCAACCTCTGCCGCAGGCTTCCAGCTTCTTCTTGAATGTTCTGGTCTTGAGGCCCCTCTGGACCTCCGCATTGGCCCGCTCGGCCTGGCCGTTGCTTCGGGGGTGCACCACCGAAGCGTAGCATATCTGCGTTCCAAGGTTAGCACAGTACGTTTTGAAGAGGTTACTGGTGAACTGCGAACCGTTGTCAGTGATGATGCAATTCGGCACCCCGAACCGGCTCACGATGCCCTTGATGAACTTGACCGCTGAACCAGCAGGGATGGTGCGGACGGCTTCCACTTTGGCCCACTTGGTGAACTTGTCCACGACAACGTAGAGGTAGCGATAGCCCCCCGGTGCCCGAGGGAACGGGCCAAGGATGTCCAGCGCCCAGACTGCGAACGGCCACGAGAGGGGTATAGTCTGCAGACCTCCTGCCGGCTGATGAATCTGCTTGGCATGGAATTGGCAGGCTTCACAAGCCTTCACTAGTTCGACAGCGTCATTGAGCGTAGTAGGCCAATAGAAGCCGCTGCGGAATGCCTTGCCCACGAGGGTCTGCGATGACGAGTGGTGCCCACAGTCTCCACCGTGTATACCCGCCAGCAGCTCTTTCCCTTGCTCCCTGGATATGCAGCATAGGGATACATCATATGGTCGCTTCCGGTAGAGTTCTCCATCCCTGATATAGTACGCTGTCACTTGCCGCGCCACACGCTCCGCTTCCTCCTCCTTCTCCCGCAGGATCCCTTGCGTCAAGTAACTCCGGAGCTCTGTGACCCAGCACCCCTCCTGAGGCTCCATCGTCAGGAGCAGGCGCGCTCCTGAGGCTGGACCACAGACCGGAGCTCCCAAGGCAGGTGGCTGGGGGAGCTCCTCCCGAGGCTGCGCCGTGTTTGATAGTGATGGCATGGCCGAGGCTTGAAGAGCCGCTCCTCGAAGACGCCAGGCTCCTGAGGTAACCGCCTGGATGCTCGTTTGGCGATGTCATCGGCCTCCTGATTGGTGCCACGGGGCACATGCTGCAACTCCAACCCCCAGAACTGCTTTTCCATCATGCGGACCTCCGCAAGGTAGGCCTCCATGTGCTCATCTTTTGGCTCGTACACTTTGTTGGAGAAATTGACGAGGAGCTGTGAATCGCCCTTGATGGTAAGGCGCTTTACCCCTAGGGCAGCCGCGCCTTCAAGCCTGCTATCAGGCCTTCATACTCCGCTATGTTGTTGGAGACCATTTCGCCTTGCTGGAAACAGAGCTGCATGGTGTAATAGAGCTTGTCTTGAGTGGGAGATATGAGCACCGCCCCAGCCCCAGCGCCATGCCTGGAGAACGCCCCGTCGAAGTACATGACCCAGCCTTCTGGCGCCTCGCTTCCCGGGGAGAGGGATCTATCCTCGCCGGCCTTGAGGCCCGATGCCTCCGTCCATTTGGCCACGAAATCCGCTAGCGCGGCCCCCTTGATGACTCTGGTCATGCTGAATTCGAGCTGAAACGCTTGCAGTTCAATGTTCCACTCGGTGACCCTTCCGGCTGAGTTAGGGCTCCTGAGCACCCTTTCCAAGGGGTACGCTGAGACAACCTTGATAGGGTGACCCTGAAAGTAGTGCCGCAGCTTGCGCGAGGCCACCAGTAGCACGAAGAGGAGTTTCTGAGGCATGGGGTACCGTGCCCTCGCATCCCGCAACACCGTGCTGACGAAGTACACTGGGTGCTCGACGAGGCTTTGGAAAGTCGGTGCTGGTGGCGTCCTCCGGAGGCCGTGGCGCCTCCTGAGGCGGTGGAGCCTCTAGAAGCTGGTTGCCTGGGGGAAGGGCCCCTTCCGTTCCCAGTGCGCTCCCCTGCGGTGGCTGATCCTTCTCAGTCGTGGTAGTGATCTCTGCGAGTCCTTCTTGGTCCTGCTTTGCCTTGACACGGGTAGCTGCCGCGGCCTTGGTCCGACGCTCCTCTCTAACCGCCACCAGAGCTGCGCTCGCGGAGTAGGGCGTGGCAGCAAGGTAGAGCACCAAGGGCTCTTGAGGACGTGGGGTCACCATCACCGGAGGGCTGGTTAGGTATCTCTTGAGGTCTTGGAACGCCTTGTCGGCCTCTTCAGTCCATTCAAAGGGCCCCTTTTTCTTCATCAGCTGGAAGAAAGGTAGCGCTCGCTCCCCTAACCTGGAGATGAAGCGCCCTAGCGCAGTCACGCGCCCAGTGAGCTTCTGCATCTCTCTGAGGGTCTTTGGCAGGCTCATGTCCTCGACCGCCTTGACCTTTTCTGGGTTGGCCTCGATGCCTCGGTGGGACACGAGGAAACCCAAGAGCTTGCCCGAGGGGACTCCAAACACACACTTCTCCGAGTTGAGCCGCAGGCTCACTGCGTCGAGGTTTGCTAAGGTTTCCTCCAGATCTTGTATCAGGGTCTTGGCCTCGTGAGACTTCACCACAATGTCGTCGACGTAAGCTTCCACATTCTTCCCGAGTTGCGGGCCCAAGGTGATGTGCATGAGCCGCTAAAAGGTTGCCCCCGCGTTGCGCAGTCCGAACGGCATGCATGTATAGCAGTACACCCCACACGAGGAAGGCCGTCTTCTTCACGTCTTCCACCGCCATCTTGATCTGGTGATACCCGGAGAAGGCATCCAAGAAGCATAACAGGTCGCACTCAGTGGTGGAATCAATGATCTGATCGATGCGAGGGAGCGGGAACGGATCTTGCGGGCATGCTTTGTTGAGGTTGGTGAAGTCGACACACATGCGCTCCTTCCCTCCCTTCTTTGGCACAACCACAGGGTTGGCCAACCAATCTAGGTATCGGACCTCGCGAATGACCCCCGCGGCTTCTAGCTTGCGGGTCTCCTGGATGATGAAGGCCTGCTTTTCAGTGGACTGCCGCCTCGCTTTCTGCTTCACGGGGTGCAGGTTGGGGCACACGTTGAGGTGGTGCTCGATTATGCCCCGTGGGATCCCTGCCAACTGATCGGGCTCCCAGGCGAATACCTTCTTGTTTGCGCGTAGGAACTTGACCAGGGCTTCCTCCTGCTCGGGCCCGAGGTGGGCGCCTATGGTGAAAGTGGCGTTAGTGGACCCGTCCTCGTCGACGGGTATCTGCTTGGTCTCCGCCTTGTCTTGGGTGAACAACTGTTTCTTCTTGGTTGGTGCAGCCCTCTTGGGCTCGGGGGTCCCTGCGTCGGCGGGCTGTGCCGACGCCGCCGTCTTGAAGGCGAGCTTGAGCGCTCGCAGTGCATCCCCGGTGTCCCCAGGCACGGTGAGGACACCGCTACTCCCGAGAATCTTCATGAGGTTGTACGCCAGGTGAGTCGCGGCCATGAATTGGGCCAGTGTTGGGTAGCCGAGGATGGCGTTGTAGGGGAGGCCAATGGGGGCGATATCAAAATCGACCAGCTCCGTGCGGAAATTTTCATAGGTGCCGAAAGTTATTGGGAGCCGGATCTGTCCCAAGGGGCTGGACGACCCGCCCCCGACGCCCGAGAAGGGCCGGCTGGGCTGCAGCCGCTCCCGGGGTATGCAGAGGAGGTTGAAAGCCTCAACTGAGAGCATGTTGAGGCCCGCGCCGCCGTCGATGAGGGTCCTAGTGACAGCCACCTGGCATAAGGTGGGGGTGCACAGCATGGGGAGCGCACCCGAGCAGGTCGAGTTGGAGGGGTGGTCCTCCGAGCTGAAGGCCAGCCTGGCCTGTGGCTCCGACCGATACGAGGGAGCCCCCTGCCGCGTGGAGGCGGCGCTGACCCGGCGGACGAATGGCTTGACGTGGTGACCGGAGGGCGGCGCTTGCGAGCCGCCCAGGAGGGCCGCGACGACCGGGAAGGCTGGCGCGGCGTGGTGGGCGAGGAAGAGGCTGCGCAGCTCCTCCCAATAGGCCGCGGAGGGATGCTGGGACGATGCTTGTTGCTCGTTCCCCACCGGGCCGGTGGCGGCGTTGACGGTAGGTGACGGGGAACGACGAGGGCGCCCGCCGACGGGAGTCATCTGGGCGACACGGGAAGCGAGGGCGGCACGGCGCCCTGCGCGGGCCCGACGAGCGTCAGACATGGATGCGATGGTCGGAGAAGAACAGGGCGACGGAAGAAGAATTCCGGCGCACCCCTACCTGGCGTGCCAAATGTCGGATTTCGGGTTCCGGCAAACCCTTGAGGTTCGAACACTGGGGTGCGCACGGAGATTTTGCCCTCTACCTACCTGTTCCTCGCCGGCTCACTGAGATATAAACTACGAAAGGAACAACAGAAGAGACACAGAGTTTATACTGGTTCTGGCCACCATTGTGGTGTAATACCCTACTCAAGTGTGTGGTGTGGTGGATTGCCTCTTGGGCTGTTGATGAACAATACAAGGAAGAACAGCCTCACGACGGTCTGTTCTTGGCTGGTGCGATGAACTGCTAGGAGGAGTTCAGTCGCTCTCTCTACTGGTTTCTTGGCGAGGATCTTGTGCATTCCAGATGCCTCTCTACATGCCTCTACCCCAGGGGTGGCTAGTCCTATTTATAGGCAAAGGCCCTGGGCCTCTTCCCAAATATTGAGTGGGAAGGGCGCAAACAATTGGCCATTTTGAAGGGGAACAGGGGGTACACTTATCCTGACTAAAGTTGGTCCTCGCCTGTCAAAGGCTCTGGTGGTGACGCCTGCTTGGGCTCCACCATGACTTCCTTCCTGCCGTTGGGCTGGTCTTGGTCTTGTTGCACCGAAATGGAAGCCTTTGCTTGATGCTCTCGCATGCGCATGCTCCCTTTGCACCAAAGAGGAAAGGAGGACACTGCACGGGCTGGCGCCCGACTGGCGCCCTTGGTCGTCATGGCTTGCATCATGAGCACCTCGTGAGGTACCCCGCCTTGATCTCTCCGCCTCCTCATGAGCTAGACTGATGAGGCCGTGCCTGAGGAAGCTCCTTGTCGTATGCCCCGCGAGGCTTGGCCCCTTGCGAGGGTCTTGAGCTTGTGTTGATGAAGATGGGCCGTGCTAGGCCCCCCTTTGAGCCACGCCGCAGGCCGCATGCAGGCAAGTCTGGGGACCCCCGTTCCCAGAACGCCGACATATCCGGACTTGCCATGAAGGCTGTCGTGGACCGGCTGTGGCCTGGGGGAGCAACTGTGAACAATTATTTTGGTTTAGTGCAGCAACTTGTTTGTGCGGTGTCGGATATCGACACTGTCAAGCGATCAGCGTGCATAGAAGGTGCACGGATGGCCCTTGCCCGCGTGAAGATGTATTGGGCGAAGATGAAGGCCACCTATATTGCAATGGGGGGTCCGCCCGGGGGTAAGGACATGCCAAATCAATATTTTGAAGAAGTACTAGAGGGTGCCCGCTTGATAGAGGGTGAGTGCTCGAAGAATGCTATGTTCGAGTAACATGTATCCGAATTGTAAAAGCAATGCTTATGATAATGAAGGTTGTGTTTATACTTTTGCCCGTAAAGTATTTTAGTGCCTCATGTGCGGCCGTGTATGTATATATGTATGTAACCTGAAAGTTTGCATTCGTCGGCTTCAGCCCCCTCGCTTATAACATGGGGGTGTTCGGAAAAGCACTTGATCACACGTGACCCAACGTCTTGGTCCGTTTAAGGAGGTGTTAGTGCGTTGAACTAGGCAATCGGACTATAGAGCTTTAACACTTTCACTTAGCCATAGGATTTTGATGGTGGGGCTACTATATAGCCCCTGGTATGTCCGTGTTTATCCGAATACGGTGCGTTTACATACATGACTTGGAAACCGGTCCTTCGTTAATGTGGAGGAATCGCGAAGATTCTGCTGAGTCATCAAGTGGTTCACCAGCTCTCGCCTTATCATGACAATCAGTTTTTGGCTTTCTCTACTGAGGTGCTCATCCGGATGAACCAGGGCACAATCGCAGTAGTTCTTCTTTGGACGCCTTAGCCGATAGAACAGAATGTAAGGTAGCAAACACAGGAGCCGGGCAAACCCAACTATTGACCCAAGACATGATTCATAGCTGATGCATATAAGGCCAAAACTCACGACGCCGAACACTCCCGAAGGTGTTCGGACTTTTCAATATGTACCGGGCTGGGTACAGCCCCCGGTAATGAACCCTAAATTCAAGGCACGTGCTATGACCCCGCGTGAGGAGAGAGCGCCTGTGGTGAGAATATAATTCTCAAAGCACACTGCTTGGCTGCTTCTATCACATCCATTTTAGTACGGCGAATCGTAAGTTCGCAAGTACAACCCATATCCAGGGCGTTTTATATGCCAAGAGGGTATATAACAACAAGAAGTGAAAATAAGAAAGAAGGTTTACACAGGGCCTTAATCTAAACAGAAACCTTGAAACGGGGCCCTGCTGCACGTCTGCACCTTTATCTCCATTGTGCCGTGTCCTTGAAGGGTATATCATGATGGCCTATCTATAAAAAGAAAAAACCAGGTGAAAAAATCTGGTATGGCCGTGGATATAATTTGTTGGTTTCGATGAACCGTGAACTGTAGCTTCTTGAGTTTGAATAGGGTCGAGCCGAACTATGGACTTATTACGTGCAGGGTGCCCCCAGCGCTACCCAAGGAATTTTGAGTGTGTATTTATGTATACAGGAAAATATATATAGTCTTCTTATGGGGCGATCTATGGGGGCAGGGCTGCTAAACAAGCGTAGGTTTATCTGAGCCTTTACGCGTAGGTGTACACCGAACACGTTTGGCTGTGTCCGCGGTCTTGAGGACCGATGAGCTGTTCGGCCTAAAAGGGCCGCTTCGTGCTTCGGCTACTAGAGCCTCCGCGTATTCTTCTGTACGAAGAGAACGCTCAGTGCTTCCGCTCACCGTGATATCGCCACATCGTCCAGGCATCTTGAGCTTAAGATAAGCGTAGTGCGGAACTGCATTGAAATGGGCGAAGGCCGTTCGTCCGAGTAGTGCGTGATAACCACTTTGGAATGGAGCAATGTCAAAGATTAGCTCCTCGCTTCAAAAGTTGTCGGGGGAGCCGAAGACGACGTCCAGTGTTAGGGTGCTCGTGTAGCGGGCCTCTACACCTGGTATTACACCTTTAAAGGTAGTGCTACTTTGCTTGATTCTTGACAGGTCCATCCCCATCTTGCGGACAGTCTCCTGATATATCAGATTGAGGCTACTGCCGCCATCCATGAGGACTCGGGTGAGGTGGTATCCGTTGATTATTGGGTCGAGCAGTAAGGCAGCCGAGCCCCCGTGATGGATACTAGTCGGATGATCCTTGTGGTCGAAAGTGATCGGACAGGCCGACCATGGGTTGAATTTGGGGGCGACGGGCTCTATAGCATATACGTCCCGGAGTGCGCGTTTGCGCTCCCTCTTTCGGATATAAGTGACATAATTCATGTTCACTGTTTTGACCTCCGATGGAAATTTCTTTTGTCCCCCCATACTTGGCTGGCAAGATTCGTCCTCATCTTTGCTTTGTGCTCTACTTGTGTCCGGCGTTGATCTTGCCAGCATGCTTGAAGACCGAACACTCTCTGTTGGTATGATTAGCTGGTTTGTCAGGGGTGCCATGAATTTGGCAGGACCTTTCGAGAATTTTATCAAGACTAGACGAACCATCTCTGCTGCCTTTAAGTGACTTTTTCCGTTGACCGGGCCTGGAGCCCCTGAATCCAGCGTTTACCACTGTATTGTCCGAGATTTCTCCATTGTTCCGATGTTTGTTTTTATTTCGTTGTGGCTTTCCATTGCCGTCTCTGACTTCGGATGTGCCAGGGTCGCCGGTGCTTCTATGGGCCAACCAGTTGTCCCCTCCTGCACAAAAGCGGGTCATGAGTGTAGTTAGGGCTGCCATTGTCCTTGGCTTTTCCTGGCCTAGGTGTCTGGCCAGCCATTCGTCCCAAACACTGTGTTTAAAAGCTGCTAAGGCTTCGGCGTCCGGACAATCGACGATTTGGTTCTTTTTGGTGAGAAACCAGGTTGAAAGCTTACGGGTTGACTCTCCTGGTTGTTGGGTTATGTGACTTAGATCGTTTGCATCCAGAGGTCGGATATAGGTCCCTTGAAAATTGGCCTTGAAAGTGTCCTCAAGTTCTTCCCAGCTTCCAATGGAATTTTTGGGGAGGCTTTTCAGCCAGTGCCGAGCTGGTCCTTTTAGCTTGAGGGGTAGGTATTTGGTGGCGTGGAGATCGTCTCCGCGAGCCATATGGATGTGAAAAATAAAATCTTCTATCCAGAACGCAGGGTCTGTCGCATATGCCTCAATGCTCACGGGTTTAAACCCTTCTGGAAATTCATGATCCAGCACTTCATCGGTGAAGCACAAGGGGTGTGCCGCACCCCTGTATTTGGCTGTGTCGCGGCATGGGCCCAACGGTTGTAGTGTTCGGTGTTGGTTCCGGACTGGTAAGTTACCTGCATATTTGGTTTGATGGCCCTGATCCTATGCGGGAACGCGTTCCCTAGATCCATAAATGGACCTGGTTATGCTAGCTCTTTTATCCAGGTGTTCACGTAAATCGTGTTTCTGGTTCTGGGCTGCGACCTCCTTTCCTTTATGGGTAGGGGTGCGGTTTTGTGTGCGGCGTTGTTGGCCGCTCTGCCTCGATTACGGGGTGGTCGGCCTGGCCGATCGGTTGTATTGTTATTCGGCGGTATGGGCGCGCTAGCATCGTCGTCGAATTCGGGCAGCAGTTTGCGTTTGGGGTAGCTATTCGTTTGGCGATTACCGCCGTATTTTTCCTCAGTGTCGAGCACTTCGCTCCATTTATGATTGAGCGTATCTTGTGCGGCTTTAAGCTGTTGCTTCTGCTTTTTCAAGCTGCTCGCGGTGGCAATAAGTCTCTGGAGGTGCTCTTGTTCCAATTGTTCTTTCGGGACGATGAATGTATTGTCACCCTAACTGCTCTCCTCTTTGGAGACAGGTTGGTAATTGGAGTCTTCGGCATCGCTGTGATCAGCCAGGGGCCCCGGACTGTGTTTGCCATCATCTTTCTCATCCAGCTCCATTGCCGGGTCCGTTGTTTCTTTATTGTCTTCGGCATCGTCTGGGGTGTTATTCCCTCTTTTGCCGGTATCACTATTTTTACCCTGGCGTGGTTTCGAGCGGCACAGCTGACGTCGGCGCTTTGGCTGCTTTCCAGGAGTTTTATCCTCGACTGGGTCCTTTTTGTCATCGCCGTTGTCTTCTTTGGGTGTATCCACCATGTATACGTCGTATGAAGAGGTGGCTGTCCAGCGCCCTGTGGGCGGTGGTTCCTGTTCTTCTTCGGCATCGTCGTCCATACCATCGATGTCTTCGGAGTCGAAATCAAGCATGTCGGTTAAATCGTCGACAGTGGCTATCAAGTGGGTGGTGGGTGGGCAACGAAGCTCTTCACCGTCTGCTTCCCATTCAAGCTGGACATAGTTCGACCAAGAATCCCCTGTCAAGGAGAGGGATTTCAATGAGTTTAACACGTCTCCCAAGGGTGAGTGTTGGAAGATGTCCGCGGAGCTGAACTCTAAGATCGGCGCCCAGTCAGATTCAATGGGTGCAGATACACGCAGTTCGGAGCCTATGGCCGGAGACAAGTCTGAGGTTCCGATGACACAGACCTCGTTGTAGGTCAAATCTGTGTTCGTCTCTAGTGTTGTTGGGTCCACGGCTTCCGTGGCGGGGTTGAGCCTCCCGTCCTCGGATGGCGCGGTCTGCTCTGGATCTAGGGCCAATGCTGTTATAGGTGCAATCTCCCGCATACCATCTGATGACAGATTTAGGTCATGTTCATCGCGGCGGCGGGGCATGGCTGTCGTAGGCTCGAATCCGTCGAAGATCAAGTCTCCGCGGATATTGGCAGTGTAGTTCAAGCTTCCAAACCAGACTTGACGGGCAGGGGTGTAGCTATCGATCTGCTCCAGATGGCCAAGCGGTTGGCCCGCAGTGCGAAGCCGCCGAATACGAAGATCTATCCAGGGGAAAAAACTTCACCCTGGATGGCGTTGTTGATGATTGAAGGAGCCATCAAGAGTTATGGTGACGACACAGTGGAACTCTCAATGAAAGCACCAATGTCGGTGTCAAAACCGGGGGATCTCGGGTAGGGGGTCCCAAACTGTATGTCTAAGGCTAATGGTAACAGGAGGCAGGGGACACAATGTTTACCCAGGTTCGGGCCCTCTCGATGGAGGTAATACCCTACTTCCTGCTTGATTGATCTTGATGATATGAGTATTACAAGAGTTGATCTACCACGAGATCGAAGAGGCTAAACCTAGAAGCTAGCCGATGGTTATGATTGTTGTTGTCCTAAGGACTAAACCCTCTGGTTTATACAGACACCGGAGGGGCTAGGGTTACACAGAGACGGTTACAGGGAAAGGAATCTTCATATTCGAATCGCCAAGCTTGCCTTCCACGCAAAGGAGAGTCCCATCCGGACACAGGACGAAGTCTTCAATCTTGTATCTTCATAGTCCAACAGTCCGGCACAAGTATATAGTCCAGCTGTCCGAGGACCCCTTATTCTCGGAATACCTCAACGGGGGCTCTCACCCCTCCTCATTTGTAGCTCAAGGGAGGCCAACCATCGACCTCCACGATCGCAGGTAATGATGTCCCTTTTTTGCATGCAGCAGGGACTCGTCAAGTCGGGCAGTTGCTGAGGCAGCCTGGGGAAGCGGAGACGCCCACGTCCAATCAGTCGCCACGCGTCGATGAAGGCCGCATGCTATTGGGGCCTGCGGCGCTTGAGGGAGTCCTGGATTAGGGGGTCCTCAGAGAGCAGGACTATATGCGTATGCTGGACTGATGGACTATGAAGATACAAGACAGAAGACTTTGTCCCATGTCCGGATGTGACTTTCCTTGGCGTGGAAGGCAAGCATGGCAGTTAGGATATGAAGATTCCTTTCTCTGTAACCGACTCTGTGTAACCCTAGCCCCCTCCGGTGTCTATATAAACCGGAGGGGTTTAGTCTGTAGGACAACGAGAATCATGACCATAGGCTAGCTTCTAGGGTTTAGCCTCTACGATCTCATGGTAGGTCAACTCTTGTAATACTCATATCATCAAGATCAATCAAGCAGGAAGTAGGGTATTACCTGTTGCGGAACGTAGTAATTTCAAAAACTTTCCTACGGACACGCAAGATCATGGTGATGCATAGCAACGAGACGGGAGAGTGTCGTCCACGTACCCTCGTAGACCGTAAGTGGAAGTGTTATGACAATGCAGTTGATGTAGTCATACGTCTTCACGATTGACCGATCCAAGTACTGAACATACGACACCTCCACGATCTGCACAAGTTTAGCTCGGTGACGTCCCACAAACTCACGATCCAGTAGAGCTTCGAGGGAGAGTTCCGTCAGCACGACAGCGTGATGGCGGTGTTGATGAAGCTACCGACGCAGGGCTTCGCCTAAGCACCGCTACGATATGACCGAGGTGGATTATGGTGGAAGGGGGAACCACACACGGCTAAAGATCAATGATCAATTTGTTTGTCTTGGGGTGCCCCCCCCCCGCCCCCGCATATAAAGGAGCTAGGTGGGAGGCGGCCGGCCAAGGAGGAGGGCGCACCAAGGGGGGAGTCCTACTCCCATCGGGAGTAGGACTCCTCCTTTCCTAGTAGGAGTAGGAGAAGGGGGAAGGGAAGGAGAGAGGAGGAAGGAAAGGGGGGCGCCGCCCCCCCTTCCTTGTCCAATTCGGACTAGAGGGGGAGGGGGCGCGCGGCCTGCCCTGGCCGCCCCTCCTCTTCTCCACTAAGGCCCATATGGCCCATTATACTCCGGGGGGAGGGTTCCGGTAACCCCCGGTACTCCGGTATATGCCCGAACTTGCCCGAAACACTTCCAAAGTCCGAACATAGTCATACAATATATCGATCTTTATGTCTCGACCATTTCGAGACTCCTCGTGATGTCCATGATCATATCCTGGACTCCAAACTACCTTCGGTACATCAAACCACATAAACTCATAATAACGATCGTCATCGAACTTTAAGCGTGCGGACCCTACGGGTTTGAGAACTATGTAGACATGACCGAGACACGTCTCCGGTCAATAACCAATAATGGAACCTAGATTCTCATCTTGGCTCCTACATATTCTACGAAGTTCTTTATTGGTCAAACCGCATAACAACATACGTTGTTCCCTTTGTCGTCGGTATGTTACTTGCCCGAGATTCGATCGTCGGTATCTCAATACCTAGCTCAATCTCCTTACCGGCAAGTCTCTTTACTCATTCTGTAATGCATCATCCTGGAACTAACTCATTAGTCACATTACTTGCAAGGCTTATAGTGATGTGCATTACCGAGAGGGCCCAGAGATACCTCTCCGACAATCGGAGTGACAAATCCTAATCTCGATCTATGCCAACTCAACAAGTACCATCAGAAACACCTGTAGAGCACCTTTATAATCACCCAGCTACGTTGTAACGTTTGGTAGCACACAAAGTGTTCCTCCGGTAATCGGGAGTTGCATAATCTCATAGTCATAGGAACATGTATAAGTCATGAAGAAAGCAATAGCAGTAAACTGAAACGATCAAGTGCTAAGCTAACGGAATGGGTCAAGTCAATCACATCATTCTCCTAATGATGTGATCCCGTTTATCAAATGACAACTCATGTCTATGGTTAGGAAACCTTAACCATCTTTGATCAACGAGCTAGTCTAGTAGAGGCATACTAGTGACACTTCATTGTCTATGTATTCACACATGTATTATGTTTCCGGTTAATACAATTCTAGCATGAATAATAAACATTTATCATGAAATAAGGAAATAAATAATAACTTTATTATTGCCTCTAGGGCATATTTCCTTCAGTCTCCCACTTTCACTAGAGTCAATAATCTAGATTACATAGTAATGATTCTAACACCCATGGAGTCTTGGTGATGATCATGTTTTGCTCGTGAGAGAGGCTTAGTCAACGGGTCTGCAACATTTAGATCCGTATGTATCTTGCTAATCTCTATGTCTCCCACCTGGACTTGGTCACAGATGGAATTGAAGCGCCTCTTGATGTGCTTGGTTCTCTTGTGAAATCTAGATTCCTTTGCCAAGGTAATTGCACCAGTATTGTCACAAAAGATTTTCATTGGACCCGATGCACTAGGTATGACACCTAGATCGGATATGAACTCCTTCATCCAGACTCCTTCAGTTGCTGCTTCCGAAGCAGCTATGTACTCCGCTTCACACATAGATCCCGCCACAACGCTTTGTTTAGAACTGCACCAACTGACAGCTCCACCGTTCAATATAAACACGTATCCGGTTTGCGATTTAGAATCGTGTGGATCAGTGTCAAAGCTTGAATCGCGTAACCATTTACGACGAGCTCTTTGTGACCCCCATAAACGAGAAACATATCCTTAGTCCTTTTCAGGTATTTCAGGATATTCTTGACCGCTGTCCAGTGATCCACTCCTGGATTACTTTGGTACCTCCCTGCTAAACTAATAGCAAGGCACACATCTGGTCTGGTACACAACATTGCATACATGATAGAGCCTATGGCTGAAGCATAGGGAACATTTTTTATTTTCTCTCTATCTTCTGCAGTGGTCGAGCATTGAGTCTGACTCAACTTCACACCTCGTAACACAGGCAAGAACCCATTCTTTGCTTGATCCATTTTGAACTTTTTCAAAACTTTGTCAAGGTATGTGCTTTGTGAAAGTCCAATTAAACGTCTTGATCTATCTCTATAGATCTTGATACCCAATATGTAAGCAGCTTCACCGAGGTCTTTCACTGAAAAACACTTATTCAAGTATCCTTTTATGCTATCCAGAAATTCTATATCATTTCCAATTAACAATATGTCATCTACATATAGTATTAGAAATGCTACAGAGCTCCCACTCACTTTCTTGTAAATACAGGCTTCTCCAAAAGTTTGTATAAAACCATATGCTTTGATCACACTATCAAAACGTTTATTCCAACTCCGAGAGGCTTGCACCAGTCCATAAATGGATCGCTGGAGCTTACACACTTTGCTAGCACCTTTCGGATCGACAAAACCGTCTGGTTGCATCATATATAACTCTTCTTCCAGAAATCCATTCAGGAATGCAGTTTTGACATCCATTTGCCAAATTTCATAATCATAAAATGCGGCAATCGCTAACATGATTCGGACAAACTTAAGCATCGCTACGGGTGAGAAAGTCTCATCGTAGTCAACCCCTTGAACTTGTCGAAAACCTTTCGCAACAAGTCGAGCTTTGTAGACAGTAACATTACCATCGGCGTCAGTCTTTTTCTTGAAGATCCATTTATTCTCGATGGCTTGCCGATCATCGGGCAAGTCAACCAAAGTCCACACTATGTTCTCATACATGGATCCCATCTCAGATTTCATTGCCTCAGGCCATTTTGCGGAATCTGGGCTCATCATCGCTTCCTGATAGTTCGTAGGTTCGTCGAACAAGAGGAGGACGGACATAAGTTTCCGGTTCAGAAGATGGTATACTACGTATCCACCGTCCTCACACCATGCAAATCCTGGTACCCGCATTATCAAAAAATAGCATACGCGGTCTTCATGGCATCTCGGAAATTACGACACTACTTTCAAGAGTGTTCAATCACGATGGCCTCCGAAGTACCACTTAATGACATAATAAACAACCGCGACACCACGGGCCGGATTGCCAAGTGGGCCATAGAGCTCCTCCCATTCTACATAACATATAAACCACAACGAGCCGTTAAATCCCAAGTACTGGCGAACTTCGTAGCCGAATGGACAGAGGCCAAACTCGCTAAAGAGTACGACACATACTCCAACTGGATCGTGCACTTCGACGGCTCTAAAATGCTGGCAGGTCCAGGAGCAGGCGTCATCCTCACATCCCCCACTGGAGATATAGTCCAATACGTACTCCAAATATTATACACAGATTCCAACAATGCAGCCGAATATGAGGCTCTGTTGCATGGTCTTTGGATTCAAACCCTAGAAGTGCGTGGGGATTCAAACCTCATGATATTTAAATAAATGGAGACTTTGATGCCAAAGATCCAAAAATGGCGGCATATCGTAACACTGTCCTTAAAATGCCAGCTCGGTTCGAGGGGCTCGAATTTCATTCATGTGGTTCGAGAAAACAATCAAGCAGCGGATATCCTCGCCCGCATCGGCGCTAAGCGCGACCCCGTTACACCTAATATATTTCTGGAAAGGCTTTTAAAGCCATCCGTGGTGTGGCAAGGGGAGACCGACAACATCAGTCCAGATCCGACCACAACCCCAGAATCCGAACATACTGACATATTCGGGGGCTCTGCCACTGAAATAACACCCTCGGCCCATCTCATCATGGTTGTTATCGCCCCATGGACCGAACCCTTCTTGGCCTACCTTAATAGGCACGAACTCCCCGAGGATCAAAATGAGGCACGCTGCATTGTGCGGCGCTCTAAAGCCTACAAAGTCCATGAGGGAGAGCTTTATAAGAAAAGCGCTACCGGGGTACTTCAAAGATGTATCTCCGAGGAGGAAGGGCCGCAGCTCTTGGCTGAAATTCATGCCGGCCTCGGCGGTCACCACGCCGCAGCTCGGGACCTTGTAAGCAAGGCCTTCCATATAGGCTTTTATTGGCCGACGGCCCGAGCAGATGCACAAGACCTTGTCCAACATTGCGTTGGATGCCAGGTTTTCGCCAACCAAATCCATATGCCGCCAACCGCCCTACAAACAATCCCCATAACTTGGCCTTTCACGGTCTGTGGGCTTGATATGGTTGGACCCCTTAAAGGAGGAAGACATAAGAAAAAATACTTGTTGGTCATGGTGGACAAATTCACCAAATGGATAGATGCCAAACCAGTTAAAACGGCCGAATTCGGACCCGTGATAGACTTCATATTGGGTGTAGTACACCGTTACGGTGTCCCCCACAGCATCATCACCAACAACGGCTCTAATTTCACGGCCGATGAGGTGAAAACTTGGTGCGGCAAGATGTGAATTAAGCTCGATTACGCCTCCGTCTATCACCATCAAATAAACGGTCAAGTCGAACAAGCCAATGGTCTTATTATGAGCGGCATTAAACCTAGACTAGTGCAATCCTTAAAAGAATCAGACACGCACTGGGTTGAGGAGCTTTACTCCGTACTCTGGGGGCTGCGGACCACGCCAAATCGCACTACCGGATACACACCCTTCTTCATGGTGTACGGCGTAGAGGCTGTGCTGCCCTGCGATATTATTCATGACTCACCTCGAGTGCGCATGTACGAAGAGAGAGAGGCCAAGCTCGATCGGCAGGACAGGTTAGATGCCCTAGAAGAGGAGCGCGACGTTGCAAAAGCCCGTTCCGCATCCTATCAACAATAGGCTCGCAGGTATCAAAGCAGAGAAGTACGGGCCAAGACCTATAATATTAGAGAACTTGTTCTACGTCTACCGAAGAAGAAAAAGGACAAACTCAAGCCCAAGTGGGAGGGACCCTTCATTATTGACAAAGTTCTCACCGGAGGAACGTACCGACTGCGGGATGCATCCGATAATCGCCTCGAGCTGAACCCATGGAATGCAGCCAGACTCTGAGGATTCTACGCCTAGTGCCGAACTCCCTGTTCGTCTCCTTCCCTCTGTTGCTTATCATTTACTTTTTAGCTCTCTTCACACCTTTCATTTTGAAAAGCTCTAAAGCTTTATCATTAATCCACACACTTGTAACACACTAATCTTCAAGTATGTGCACTCATTAGACCTGGGGGCTTCTTATACAGAAGCTTATTATAATTATCTTCCGGGCATCAAGCCCACTGCATATGCGTCCTTATCCATATGCACCTTTTCTTCGCCATTATATGCATCGATATGACTTAAATTTTGGCCAAGATGGGTCGCCTGGCTCCTGTGCTTATGCCCTACGTTCCCGTTAGTTCGGCTAGGGCATAAAGGGAGCACCTCTACGATTGTTACTGCCGGGTACTCCAGACGTGTACCTCAGACTAGGTGAAGCCAAAAGCTAGCGCTCTTAAGGGAATATTCGGTCGGTGGACTAAAGATGTTTTTTACCTATCACAATACAAACCCCGAGATGTTACATATCTTGTGCTTTTTTATCGCAGTTCGGACATGCACGTTAATGCATGCGTACCCAGGGAAAGGAACCCTTAACGGAACTATCTCTCTAGAAGATGTTTCTTACTAACCATGTAATATAACATAGCTAGTTGGGTACTTGTCTGTTCAAGAAGTTATGACCCATATGCCTGGTTTCGACGCGTACCCCGGTTTATATTACCGAGTAGGTATTCAAAAACACTCGAGACTGTCAGGTCCAGAGGCCGAAGAGAAAAGGTCCGCCATGACAAATGTTTTACATCCGGCCAGGGACAAATATGTTAATTGAAGTACATAGTCATTTAGACTCAAATGCTTCTTTTTCTATGCCATCTAACAGGTTGTCTAGCCTACAATCCTGTTGGGAATATTTTGCAGCTAATCTTACCTGGTCATATACCAGACTAACGGGAATTTCTTTCCCATCTGACCCTACAGGTCCGACCCGGGCCATATGATTCAGATCAAGCTTGGTATACCGTGTTTTTACCATGGCCCAAGCCTCTCTCGCCCCTTCTCGACAGGCAGATATCTTCCATAGTCGAAAACACCGTCGCGCTCCCTTGAAAAGCTGAGAAAGCTCCCCCATACTTCCTGGTAGGGAGGCGGATGGCCACAAGGCCTTGGCGACACTCTGCATGACCTGCCGAACTTGCTTGTGCAGTTGCGAAAGCTCTTGTAGCAGATTGCCTGACGATACGGGCATCTCTTCTTCGGGACGGCCCATCAGCATACCTACAGACATAACTCTGTTAGTTCCTATCTTTACCGAACTATGTAAATGTTCGTTTGAGAACATACTAAATATGCCGCGCTGTAGCCTCTTATTTTCCTTCATGGAGTCAGCCAGCTGGGCCCGAACATCTTTCAATTATTCACCCAGCTGGGTATTAGCATCTTGGAGCTTGTTATTCTTCTGTATGACCCGTGTAAGTACACTCTCGCCAGCGGCTGCTTGCCTTTGTGCCTCCTGCTCACCCTCTTGTGGGGTTCCCGGATCCTGTTCCGGATTATCTGAGGATTTTGGTCATCTGATATTGTTACTGTTACTGGTTTATAAACAAAATTTTGTTTTTCCTCAACTCGGGAATACATACCAGTCGATGCCTCTTCGGATCTTGACAGCTTGGCCATAGCGGTCGTTGGCTGGATTCGACACTCTGCCAGCTCTTGAGACAACAGGTTGTTCTTCTCCGAGAGAACCTATATGTACAATGATCCTTAAATCAGTTGTACCAACTGCTTTAAGTCTCAGGGGCTACTGATATACATAATTATCAGATTTTTATATTTACCCATATATCTTTCAAATACTGGTCCGTGGCTCTAGCAAGCCCATCCTGAGCGGCTGGGATGTACACATCACCCGAGTTGAAGGCATTAAAAGCCTCATCTGAAAAACTAGGGTCGCGGAGTGCGGCCCGCCGGCACCGATGATTCATGGCGCTCTCCACTTCAGAATTTGTAACAGACATTCTTTCCGAATCCTCTATATGAGGACAGTACGGTGTCACTCCCGTGTTGGCCTCCGTCCTTGAGGCCGGGCCTGGAATCCGGCTAGTGGAGGCACGGTTGGCAGGATCCCCATACATAGTTCGACGGATGTTCTTTCTGCTGATATGCAACGGATAGTGTCATACTTTAAGATGACGAACCACGAAGCGTTTTTAAAACCATACCTCCTTGAGGATGGCTCTGCCATATCTTTGTTCACCTTTCTTTTGAAAGGCCTACCCGGCACGGGCGTCCCTTGTTGGCGAGTCGCCTCAGGTACGGCTTGGCGCGCCGATCGTCTTCCCTTTAGATCGTAAGAATTGGGCGGTGGGTAAGACGGAAGGAATAAATCTTTTCCGAAAGATAAGTCTCTTGTTTACTTACATGCGATACAGGGAGGAGGCCGGGATAGTTAGCAATGATGGCCACCTCTGTGCCGTCACAGCTCGCCTGGTGAAACACCCCTTCCACGAGCTCCACGAATATATCCGGATCCTCTTCGAATCCGGGGTCAAGGGCCTGGTTACGGACCTCTGGCTGTGGAGCCGGGCTATGGAACTCCCTGGTTATTTTTCGCCATTCCTGTTATAGGTAGATGGAGTAAATATTTATGAAAACAAAGGCTCAGGGAATAAATAGAGTAGAGTAATGGATGGCAAGTCACCCAGCTTGGAGGGTTGTACATCGAAAACCCATCCCTTGGCTTAATGCGGACGAACTCCTCTCTTTCCCCCTTGTATAAATCGGACAGTATTTCCACTAGAGTGGTGGTGGAATCCGGACCTTTTCGACCACAGCGGGTGGCATCGTCATCTCCATTAAAGTTCCACATGGGATGCCCTTGGTATTGGAGTGGTTGAACCCCCCGCATTATGGATATCACCATGACCTCGACTATTGATAATCCGGACTGAGCAAGTATTCTTATCTTGCTCATCAATTGAAGGACCTCCCTGCTATCTTCCTCTCTGGGGCTCTGCGGACGCCAGTTAAGGCATTTTTTCAGCGGAGCGGCGGAGCGTTTGTAAACTCAAGAAGACCCATTCGGATTGGGTCGAGAAGGGAGACGTTCTCAATATAAAACCACTCGAAGGACCACTCTTCGGATGCCTTCTTTGGTATGCCGGATAAGTATCCGGTCCCGGCGATGCGCCATATCTCGGCTCCGCCCACTTGGAATATTGATCCCCCTTTATTACGGGGGACGAGGCAGAATAGCTTCTTCCATAGCTCAAAATGGGCTTCACAGCCCAGAAATAGCTCACAAAGAGCGATGTAGCCTGCGATATGCAGGATGGAGGCAGGTGTGAAGTTGTGCAGTTGGAGGCCGTAGAACTGCAGAAGCCCATGGAGGAACGGATGGATTGGAAATCCGACGCCTCTCAGTAAGTAGGAAACGAGGCATACTCGCTCCCCCCTGGATGGGTTGGGAAAGTTCTCCGCCTGCTCCCCGCCATCGAAGGAAGCCAATCCGGCTCGAACGGGGACTAGATATGCAGGAGGTAGGTACCCCTGGGTCTGCAACTTCACTAATCGGCCGTGGGATACGGTACACTTCTCCCAATCACGCGGCTTGGCGTTGCGAGAGCGGGAGGAAGAGCTGCGAGCGTCAGCCATGTTGGAGTGCTTTTTTTGGGCACACTCTGATGATTCCACGCTTGGGAAGATGGTGTGGATTGGATCTGGAGATCCCAGTCTCTTTAATAGACAATTTATTTACATGGTCAGGGTGGCAAATGTAAAAATGCCCCGACTTCTCGCATTCGTTCGACACGTGGAGACTGAGACCGTTATGGTGCAGAAGCCGATGAGCGTAACATTAAATGGGAAACCGGGCACTGCTATTTACAACAGGAGCTTTGAAGAATTCAGAGAAGGAACTCGCCCTGCAATGGCGAAGACAAATCTGCGCGTCGGACTCATCGTCATTGAAGACTAGTTCGGGGGCTACTGAGGGAGTCTTGGATTAGGGGGTCCCCGGAGAGCTGGACTATATGCGTGCGCCGGACTGATGGACTATGAAGATACAAGATAGAAGACTTCGTCCCGTGTCCGGATGGGACTCTCCTTGGTGTCGAAGGCAATCTTGGCAGTTAGGATATGAAGATTCCTTTCTCTGTAACCGACTCTGTGTAACCCTAGCCCCCTCCGGTGTCTATATAAACCGGAGGGGTTTAGTCCGTAGGACAACAACAATCATGACCATAGGCTGGCTGCTAGGGTTTAGCCTCTACGATCTCGTGGTAGATCAACTCCTGTAATACTCATATCATCAAGATCAATGAAGTAGGAAGTAGGGTATTACCTCCATAGAGAGGGCCCGAACCTGGGTAAACATTGTGTCCCCCGCCTCCTATTACCATTAGCCTTAGACACACAGTTCGGGACCCCCTACCCGAGATCTGCCGGTTTTGACACCGACAGCGCTCCGCACTTGCCCTTTGGCTTCGCCGCTAAGCCAAGTCCGAGCGTGCCTTGGGCCCGGTGGCTACTGTCGGCATTCTGGGAACGGGGGTCCCTAGACTTGCCTACCTGCAACCGGCGGCGTGGCTCCACCAGTGGCCCAGTACGGCCCGTCTTCATCAACCAACACTCAAGACCCTCGCGAGGGGCCAAGCCTTGCGGGGCAGACAACAAAGGGCCTCCTCAGGAGTGGCCTCACTAGGCAGGCTCGCGAGGGGCGGAGAGATCAAGGCAAGGGCTACCTCGTGAGGTTCCCGTGACGCAAGCCATGACGACCAAGGCCAGGCTGGCGCCAGGCGGGCGCCAGCGCGCGCAGTGTCCTCCTTTCCCCTTTGGTGCTAAGGGGGCAAGCACAGGTGCAGAGTACCGAGGCATCAGGCAAAGGTTTCCATATCAGTGCAGCAAGACCAAGACCAGCAGGACGGCAGGAGGGAGGTCACCATGGAGCCCAAGACGGCGTCACCACCAGCGCCTTTGACCGGTGAAGAACACCTTTAGTCAGGATAGCTTGTACTAGCTGTCCCCTTTCAAATTGGCCGTTGTTGGATCCCTTCCCGCTCAATATTTGGGAAGAGGGCCAGGGCCTCTATAAATAGGGCTAGCCACCACAGTAGAAAGGAACCAAAAAACCAGAGGAAGTAGAACACCACACCAGCTCAAGATCACCTCTCCTCAGGAGGCTGTTCTTCCCTTGTACTGTTCATCATCAGCCCAAGATGTCGGATTTTAGGTTCCGGCAGACCCTTGAGGTTCGAACTCTGGGGTGCGCACGAAGATCTTTCCCCTACCAGCTCACGTCTCGAAGTCTCGCAAAGGACCTAGGATAGAAAGAAGAACACACAAGGGACACGAGGTTTATACTGGTTCAGGCCACCAATGTGGTGTAATACCCTACTCCAGTGTGTGGTGTGGTGGATTGCCTCAGGGGCTGATGATGAACAGTACAAAGGGAGAACAGCCTCGCGAGGGCTGTTCTTGAGCTGGTGCGATGAACTGCTTGGGTGAGTTTAGTCGCCTCTCTCTGGTCTATCTCTCTCTGATTCTCTAGATGCCCCTACTCTGTGGTGGCTAGTCCTATTTATAGAGGGAGGCCCTGGGCCTCTTCCCAAATAATGAGCGGGAAGGGCGCCAACAGTTGGCCATTTTGAAGGGGAACATCTAGTACACTTATCCTGACTAAAGTTGGTCTTTGGCTGCCAAAGGCTATGACGATGACGCCGTCCTGGGCTCCACGATGACCTCCATCCTGCCATTCTGCTGGTCTTGGTATTGTTGCACCGAAACGGTAACCTTTGCCTGATGCCTTGGCCTGTGCTTGCCCCCTTTGCACCGAAGGGGAAACAAGGACACTGCACAGGCCGGCGCCCGCCTGGTCTCGATCGTCATGGCTTGCGTCACGGCCTCCTCGCGAGGTGCAATTGCCTTGATCTCTCTACCTCCTCGCGAGCCTGCCTGATGAGGCTGCTCCTGAGGGAGCTTCCTGTCGTCTGCCCCGCGAGGCTTGGCCCCTCTCGAGGGTCTTGAGCTTGAGCTGATGAAGCTGGGCCGCACTGGGCCCCCACTTGAGCCACGCCGCAGGCCGCAGGCAGGCAAGTCTAGGGACCCTCGTTCCCAGAACGCCGACAGTAGTCCCCGGGCCCAATGCGCGCCCAGACCTGGCTTAGCAGAGAAGCGAAGGGGCAAGTGCGAAGCGCCGCGAGCCCCAATAGCCTGCGGCCTTGGGCGCCGCGTGGTGGGTTATTGGACGTGGGCTTCTCCGCTTTCCCACGATTCCTCATTACATGCCTGGCTAGGTGGACCCGTGGTGGCACACAGCTTATTCCTCTTTTGCTGTCTGCGCGCTTCCTGGCCTTCCTTGTTCCTCCGGTTCCAACCTCCGCCTCCAATCCGGCTCGAGCTCCCCCATTATCAGATCCACATGATGCACCTTGGGCCTGAGTCCATTACCCTCATGTCTATCTTTGCTTTTGTTTGCGAGGCAATGGTGGGCATTCCTCCTTCCGTTGCCCTGTTGCGCCACTTCTTCTCCTTGCGCCTGAGCGACCCCGCTCAATGCTTGGGGTGTGTGAGCTTCCTCACCGTGCCAGAGACGGCTGCTTTGGGGATCGATTTCAGCCTTCCTCCCTCTGAGGCCAGGTTCAGAGAGCGGTGGCTGTATGTGGATGTCGGGGTGCCCAGCCCCCTGCTCTCGCATCCGACCTTGCCTGCTGTTCCCAACTCAGGCTGGGGTCATGAGACGCTCGCGAGCCCCCGGCTCGCCTTCGTCTAGCGCCGCTTCGAGAGTTTGAGGGTGCTCAACGTGACAGCGCCGAAGGTGGTGAAGGAGTTTCTCCAGCGTCGCATTGCTCCTCTCCAGCGCCACTCTCGTCGGATGTGGGACTTTGCGGGGCAAAAAGACCACATGCGGCTTTAGGAGGACCTGGCGCCTCAAGCGGATAGGATGGTGCTCAGGGTCCTGACTGGTGATCCTTCCCCAGGCAGCCTTCGCCATGATGGTGCCCTCTTGTATCTTTGTTCGGGCAGGGCCGATTTCGTGAGGCAAATGCCCAGCTTTCACGAGTGGGGGCTGCGCCCGGCTGGCCTCAAGGGGCCCCGCGAGAACCCAGTCGCTACGGTTGCTCTTCCGGTCCCCAAAGCGGCTCTGCCTCAGGCGATGGAGCGGATAGACGAGAACCGCTGGGAGCTGAATGGGTTGATGTTGAGGTGCTGACGCCACGCGAAGCCCTGAAGGCGGCATCTCCCGAAGCCCGTCCCGGAGTAGTGGTAGGCGAGGAGTTGCGGTCTACGGCTCCCGAGGCCCCGGTTGTCCCTCGCGAGACGGCGCCCTATGGCGTCCCCCAGGCCGATTCCCTCGGCGCTGATCTTGAAGCCTCCTCCGTGCCACAGGCCAACCCGTGCGCCGAGCGCTTAGGCCGGTTCCACGTAGACTTCGAGGCCCTCTGCAAGAGGAAGGAGGCCTTGGGCGGTGACGATCGCCCTTGCCGCCTGTTTAAGCGCAGGAAGTACTTTGCCGCGGACGAGTAAGTCCTCTTCTCTCTTTGCTCCTTTACCTCTTTGTTCTTGCAGCTGATCGCGGCCTTTCAGGGCCCTTCCTTCCGAATTCACGGAGACGGCCAAGGAGCCATCCCCTCAAGCTTTGTCCTTGCTGCTGACCCTTGGCGCGCCGAGCTTGAGCGGCGCCCCTGCCACTCGGCCAGTCAGAGGAGTGGCCCGTCCCGCTGGGCACCTCGAGCCTGCGCGCCTGCTGTCCTCCCTTCACGAGTTCTCCTGGGGCACAGCCAGCTTGCCCCGTGCTCCTCCCTTGATTGTGGATGGTGATTGGCTGAAGTTAGTCTTGAGCTCCTCTTCTGGGGATGGACTGGTACCAAGCCGGGATCCAGGATAGGTCCGTCCGGCGATTGTTGGGGCACCAGCCCCAGCCCCGCACCGGGAGGGGGTGTGCCACCTCAGGGCCCTCTGCATACGCCAGTGGCAGAGGGTGACGCAGAAGACATGCTCAGGCATGCTCGCGAGTGTCGCGCCCTTCGTCAAGAGTTTCTCCAAGGGGCGGCGGATGCAGTGAGCCGGATCGAGGCGGAGCTTGCTGGCGAGGATGCGCGCCTTGTGGCCGAGGGCCCGCGCCTTGCTGAGGGGAGGTGCAAGCTGAAGGTAGCTGTCGCCCTCGCACGTCATCAGCGTGACCTTGATAACGCGAAGGCTGAAGCGTCGCTGGCGACCTCGCGAGAGGCCTGCTCCTAAGCCGTCGAGGAGGCCCGGGAAGGAGACCGATGGGCGCAAGGATGCGGAGGAGCGTGCGTGGGAGATCCAAGCCTGGAGCAACTCCCTGGAGCAGCAAGTGGACCTGCACTAGGCGGCCCTTGTGTCACTGAAGGAGGCTTTCATCGACCAGGCGGAGCTCCAAAAGCGCGAGGAGGCACTGACGCTAGAGGCCGCCGAGCGCAACCTTGACCTTGAGCGGTTGGAGACGAGGGAGCGCCTGGTGACTCAGGCGGAGGATGACGTCGCTACGCGCGAAGCTCGAGTCCAAGAAGAGGTCGACCGCCGCGTAGCAGAAGCTCGCTCGGACCTCGAGCGCAAATACGAAGCGAGGTTGGAGTTGATCAGGGCCGAAGCTGAAGGTAAGACCGTGGCCCTCAGGGCCAAACTGACTGAAGTGACGCGGGGTGCGGACTCCTCCGCAGCCGCCCTGGGCGCAGCGCAGGCGGAGCTGGCCTCTTCCCACGCCGAGCTGCTTCTTTCCAACAAAGGGTTGATGATGCCGAGGCCATCACATGGAGCAACAAAGACGAGATCCGTGAGCGGTGGATTCTGGAGCACGAGCACGCCCCCATGCTCCGAACGCTCAGGGAGCGGGTTAACACAGCCCTGGGCAACATTTGCGAGGCTGCCGCCGAGGTGCCTCATGAGACCAACTACGTCGGCAACCTCCAGTATTTCACTGACGTGGTGACGCTTCTGGAGAACCGCTCTGAGAGGTCTCGTTGGCTTGTCGAAGAGAGGAGCCGAGCCTTACTCGGGCGTGCCTTCTCCCGTGTCTTCAGTCATCTACAGGACAGGGACCCCCACTTCGATTTTGATGCCGCCATCGCACCTATGCCCATAGCCATCCGGGGTGACCTGGCGCAATGGGTGGAGGACAACGTGGACTCCCTCGTCAGGGCCTTCGCATCTGATGATGATGGCGTGATCGTGGCCGCCGATGAAGGCGGCGTTGTCGACGAGCCTAGCACTGACGGAGGTGTTGGCGGTGGTGGTGATGATGCCAGTGATGCTAGCGACGCCTCTGGAGGTGCCCCAGAAGGCGCGGCGAGTGATATGTCCAACTGATCGCATGTCACAGTTGTACCCTGCATGAAGAAGGTTCGGGCTCTGCCTTGAAGATTGTAAGAGCATTTTGGCAGGGGAAGCCCCTCATGTAAAGGTTTGCGATCAGTACCCTGGTAAGCATAATGTTGCGCGTGAGCTTAGCTACTGGCCAAGGGATGGGTCAGCCGACTTGTTTACCTTTTGACCCCGACGAGTCCCGAGCGAGGCTGTGGGGGCCGCAGCGCCTCGGGTGTCTTCTGGGTGAACCCATTGATCCTGCGATGAGAACCTCCAGAGAGGGTGCAGCGACAGCGGTCCGGTTTGTAGACGTGCTCGGCCTGGCCCGGCTCGCGAGGGGCTCACGAGGGGAGGCAGCTGACACTAACTTTGGACGCAAAGCCGAAACCAGAACACGAGAAATTGCTCAAACGAGACTAAACACCCCTTCCCCAGACACACGCGAATCTTCAAGCTCAAATCCAACTTCAATTCAAATCAAAGAAACTTGTCAACAGAGGAAAAGGCAAAAAGCAAGAAGCCGCGTCCCGCACCTAGTCTAGCTTTCGACGTCTTCTCACCAGCGTGGAGCTAAGTGCTGCCACTGGGCATGGGCGGGAGCCCCCGAGGCCCGAGGGCGGCTCTCCTGAGACTCCGGGGCATGTACAGCCCCACTCATTATTACATGAGAGTGTCACGGGCGGCGAGCTTCACAGGCACTGGGCCTTCTTCATAGGTACCGGCCTTGCTTCATATCGCCAGACGAGGGCCCCGCCTTGCGCCACACTCTACCGCCATTGACGGTGGTCGGAGACCAAGGACGACACCAATGGGGTAGAGCGGTCGCCAGCGGTTCCCGCGACGACCACGGGTCCTCTGCCGGGGGCAGGCCCTGAGGCACCTCCCCGGCAGAGGGCCTACCTCCTGAGAACGCCTTGCGCCGAGCGCCGTGGGGACGAACCCGGATCTCGGCCCCTCTCCTGCAGCCCCCGATGCCCTCCTCCCGAGGGGTAAGAGGCTGCAGCGTTGTGGCAGCCATCTGCTGCGGCGACCTGTACCTCCTGTGACCCATGGTTAGCATAAGCTTGCTCCTGAGGAATTAGTGGTACCAGATAGTTGCTGCCGCCGGCGCGGTTATCGAGGCCCTCTTGGGGTTCCTGAAAGAGCTCAGCTTCTGGTGTCTCCTCGCCCCAGCCTGGCCCGAGGAACGGGCCATGGTCTTCTTCCAGTGCGCACTCTCGATCCATTATGTGGGGCACATAAGTTTCTGGGGCCACCACCCCGCGGTTCTCGCCGTAGTGCCCCACATGCCATGCAGTCCGGCCTAGAGCGTTGTCTTGAGGGTGGTGGCGTGCTGGTTCACCGAGGCCAAAGGTCGCGGCATGCACTCCTTCACCGGCCGAAGATGGGGCTGGCGCGACTTGGCGCCGGTGCCGACGGCCGGGTTGGCGTTGAGTAGGGCCTGGAGTCCGCTCGGAGTTGCGTGGGCACGTATGGGGCCACCATATGGCCCGCCATGGATCTAAGGTGGCAGCCGGACGCAGAAAGGAGGTGCTCCCGAGGCGGCGGCGTCCAGGAGCTCGGCTACTTGCTCCAGCAACACGTCGCGGCCGCCCTCCAGCAGCCGGCACCGTAGCAGCTCTCGGGCCACCGTGAGTGCGGCCCTGGAGTTCGCCTGCTCCCGTCGGGTGTGCAGCACTGTGGCCACGGCGTGGTTCGAGGCTCTTGCTGCTGACCGCACCTGCCGCGGTGTGAGGGCAGGCGGCGTTTGGCCGCGTCGCCCGCGCCCTGCGGAGCACGAGCTGCCTGAGGCGCAAGGTTGAGGTCGCCCTGGGCCGGCGGCATGGCATGGGTGGGCCACGCCTCCCAACGGTCGGCGTTGGCAGCTTGGTCGCTTGACATCAGAGCGGCGAGGCAGCGGGAGAAGAATTCCGGCGCACCCCTACCTGGCGCGCCAAATGTCGAATTTCGGGTTCCGGCAGACCATTGAGGTTCAAACTCTGGGGTGCGCACGAAGATCTTTTCCCTACCAGCTCACGTCTCGAAGTCTCGCAAAGGACCTAGGCTAGAAAGAAGAACACACAAGGGACACGAGGTTTATACTAGTTTAGGCCACCATTGTGGTGTAATACCCTACTCCAGTGTGTGGTGTGGTGGATTGCCTCAGGGGCTGATGATGAATAGTACAAAGGGAGAACAGCCTTGCGAGGGCTGTTCTTGAGCTGGTGCGATGAACTACTTGGGCGAATTCAGTCGCCTCTCTCTAGTCTATCTCTCTTTGATTCTCTAGATGCCCCTACTCTGTGGTGGCTAGTCCTATTTATAGAGGGAGGCCCTGGGCCTCTTCCCAAATAATGAGCGTGAAGGGCGCCAACAATTGTCCATTTTGAAGGGGAACATCTAGTACACTTATCCTGACTAAAGTTGGTCTTCGGCAGGCAAAGGCTCTGACGATGACGCCGTCCTGGGCTCCACGATGACCTCCATCCTGCCGTTCTGCTGGTCTTGGTCTTGTTGCACCGAAACGGTAACCTTTGTTTCATGCCTTGGCCTGTGCTTGCCCCCTTTGCACCAAAGGGGAAACAAGGACACTGCACAAGTCGTTGCCCGCCTGGCGCCCGCCTGGTCTCAATCGTCATGGCTTGCGTCACGGGCTCCTCGCGAGGTGCCATTGCCTTGATCTCTCCGCCTGCTCGCGAGCCTGCCTGATGGGGCTGCTCCTGAGGGAGCTTCCTATCGTCCGCCCCGCGAGGCTTGGCCCCTCGCGAGGGTCTTGAACTTGAGCTGATGAAGCTGGGCCGCACTAGGTCCCCACTTGAGCCACGCCGCAGGCCGCAGGCAGGCAAGTCTGGGGACCCCCGTTCCCAGAACACCGACACAAGAGGCAATCCACCACCACCACATAGGAGTAGGGTATTACACCACAACGGTGGTCCAAACCAGTATAAATCTTGTGTCTCTTGTGTTGTGAGTTCATCGAGCTAAGCTTAGGGATCGCGGCGAGGCTGAGAGCGAGATTCGGCAGGGGGAAATCTTGGTGCGCACCCTAGTGTTCGAACCTCAAGGGTTTTGCCAGAACCCAAAATCCGACACATTATTTTGCAGGGACTAGTCATCCCCCGATCAAAATAAGATCGCCGATCCTGGATGTGCATTTGCATCCGTGATTCGATCTAACCTGGAACCTTGTAGCTTACTTTGGCATATTGGGATAAACTATCTTAGCAGTCGTTACCCATGGTACCACTGATGTGCAACATGGTCACACAATCTACCACGATCGGACCGTCACCATCTACCAAGGTATTCCATTTTTTAACCCTCTCGCCTTCTCTTTCATTGTTGTACTAGTACTTACTAGTACTAGTAGGAGTACTTTTTACCTTGGAGGACGCGTATAGCTAGCTAGGCCATTGAAGACTTGGACCCACTAGCTGCCACCATTTTTGTTTTTCCATGTCTTAAATTCTCATGCATGTAGCCAAGAGTGGCTATATATAAAAATCTGGTTATTTTACTTCCTCTATACCGGAGTAGTACTATTTGCTGCACAGTATTACTGACCGCCATATTTGAGCACAACATTATTATGCATGGACCTTGACTATGTACATCACCATGTTTCCGGATCTAAGATGCCGTGTGTCCCAGATGAACGGCGCCTAGTTCGACCCCCGTGATGCTACGTGGGTGCCAAGGAATACTCTTGGAGAGTACTCGCTTTTCATTGGGGATAGCTACCCCATTGTGAAGCGGATGCCACCTTCCGTCCATGACACGGAAGGCCTGTCGTTCATGAAGCATGGTTGTGTCTTCAGTGCGCACCGCCGGATGAACGACATGCTGGGACACGCTATCCCTGATTTATGCCGCTTCAGCTTGAATGAGTCTCCATCGTGTGGAGCCGGACTAGAAAGCTGCGACAATGATTCCCGTTGCCCACCGCTATGGATCATGCCATCCATGAAGAACACCTGGGACTGGAACCTGGAGGAGGACATGTAGCCCATCTATAACGTGTAAGTGGAGTATGGTAAATTGTGAATGGTAGCGCTGTGAATATATGTAGACTAGTCGTGCACAAATTTATCACATGAATTGGAGATGAACTTGTGTGTCATACTGGCATTTGTCTTATAGAATTTGTTACTAGTAAATGTGTTATGTGTACATGCAACTTGTGTGGTTGTTGCACGAGCTCCAACATGCTCTTTGAGAAAAAAGGTGGCACATCTTTGGATATACGTGATGTGGCGGCATCATACACTAGCATCATTCGCTATAGTTGAAGTACACTCCTACTAGGACGACAACTCCTATAAAACCTTGTGCTTGGATCTTTGCCTCTTCGGGAGGTTCAACAGTTTGTAATCGTGTGAACCTTGCACTTGACTCTTCGCCTCTTCGTAAGGTCCAACAATGATGATACTACGGTACAATATGCTTCTGGCAATCTGACACCGATTGAACTGATGCACGTCCACCGCGAGGGCGAGGGCAAGGGAGAGGGCGCTGTAGTCAAAACCCTCTCCTCGTCTTGCGAACCACCGCGCGCGTGGGCGAGGGAGAGGCATAGTAAGCAAGTTTATGCTCATTCGGCGAGTTGACGGGACACATCAAAGCAGTGCTAGTACTAGTCCATACTGCGTCCTTTCCGGCTAATATGGTTTAATTTGAAACGAGAAAAATACACTGACGGTCAAAGTATGTAACAATACACTCTTTATGGTCACTATATATAGTTTTGTGGTGATTATATGATCACTAGCTCATCGTAGAGCACCGTATTGCACCTTACTGACCGGCCACATAGTCGACGTGTGTCGGTGTACAAAAGTAGGGGCTCTCCTTTTTGACCCCTTTACTTGTGCACGGGCAGTCGAAGCCACGCACCATGACCACACATAGCAAGGCAAAGGAGGGAAGCCGGAGAGAAGCCGAAGGCTCGAGACAAACAAGGCAACATCAAGGACCAAGGCCACAAAGTGCAGATGGACGAAGCAGGTTTCCCCGACAAGACCCTTGCCGGGGGCAACCTCAGCAGCCCTGGCAAGGCCCCTGCAGGGGCAGCTCGCCCACACCAGCAGAGTGAGCCACCCTTGAACCCACGGCCTCCAATTTCAACAACCACGTTGGACCAGGGTTCGGGAGGCACCTCCGTGGTGGCATGCAGATCTTTGTGAAGACATACAATGCTCAAGATCAGATGGGGGTTGAGAGGCAACAATCCTAACCGAAGACCCTTACCGAAGAAATCCACCAGACCCCCGGCAAGATCCTTGCCGGGGACGCCAGCGCGCCACGGCAAGACCCTTGCTGGGCCACCCGACAAGACCCTTGCCAGAGGCAATAGCAGGGCCACTGCCAGGCCCGCACCAACCAACTCCCCGCCGCTGTTCGCATGCAGCTGCCAGCCCAACAAGCTGGGCAGGCACCTGCGTGGCAACATGCAGCTTCCAGGCCAACTCAGCACACACCTACGTGGCGGTATGCAGATCTTCGTGGAGGCTCCACCACCATGCCACCTCAGCTGCTTGCCTACCTACATGGCACTGCATGCATCGCTGGCCAGGGCGCATGTCGAAGCGAGGAGGACCGGCGACGGACGGGACGGGCCTCGCTCCCGTCCCCGATAAAGTGAGGGACACCTAAGCCATGCATTAAATGCATCTTGTCCTGTAATACGGGCGATAAGATCGCAACACTGTAGGCTCTTTCCACCTGCTGTGTGCCACTGTGGCAGCCCCTTTCGCCTATAAAATGAGGCCCATGGCATACAGAATAGGGATTCGGCTCTTTCGAATCACACAGCACCCGTAGCTAGTTCGAGAGCTCAACAACACTCAATACATCCACCAAGCAGGACTAGGGTTTTACGCATGCTTGCGGCCCGAACCTGGGTAAACGATCCTCATGTCAATTACTAATCCTGCTCTTCTCACGATCCAGCGCCCCGCAACCGTAGTAGGGATTCTTGTGATCACATAGGTGTCGTTTCCCACCGGCATCTTTGGCGCGCCAGGTAGGGGGCGCAATTGTGAGAATCTGGTCTGGTAGTTGGCCTGGCGGTTCTTCGTCGCCACGACTCCCGCGGAGAAGGTGGCCAAGAGAGCATCGCTGCCTGCAAGTGCAAGGGACGCCAGGGCGGCGACTAGAAAGCTAAGTCATACCAACTTTTAAATTCTCCTCTGTAGTATAAGGTTATCATCCTCGGAGATTCTGCCTATGTATGGAAAAACTGTACGCAGAGGGGCCCTCCCACGATTGGCAATGCCCTTGTTCTGTTTCGAGTCTGCTCAACAGTTCGACCGGCCGCGTCGAGAGCGGCAGGGTAGCCTTCCGCCGTCAGCAACGCTCTCGACTCTGACTCGAGTCAAACTCGACAGATCGAGCGGCCGCATTGAAGGCGGTAAGGTGGTTTGCCCGGCAGCAAGCACACCCGGCAGGCTAATGGGGATTCGTCCTCAAAATGCCACCCTGGGTTTACGCGCCGGCAAACCTACCCAGTAACGCAGGGTGGACATGCAAAGGAAAATCAAACAGGAAAATAACATGCATAATGTCAAGAGTACTGCAGGGTAATATTACATAAATTGCCGCCGCGGTTCTAACTAAAGATAGCAATTGTCTTGGTCATGAACTTGCAGCAGCGGTAAGGAACGGGGTGCCTAGTCCTGGCGCTGGCCCTCCAACCTCTTGATTTTGTCGATGCGGCTGAGGATGGGCTTTATACGCTCATTGAGCTCCGCGATGTCAGCATCCTCCGACAAGCTCTTCAGCGCAGCTTCGAAGTCGAGGTCAGGATGCCAGTGCGCTATCTTGGCAAGCACCCTGGTCATGACACCCCGGCAAAGCATCCGAGACTCTTCAGCCAGGGAGGCCGTCCGGTCGGAATGAAGCCGCTCTAGAGCATCGACGACCCTTTCAAAGTACAGGGTCAGGTTGGCGTTGGGGCTTAGGCTCGCCTCCGGGACGTATCTCATGTTTGGCAACCCCATGATGCCCAGCTGCATGGTGACCGATTCCGCAACGATGGCAAGGCGTGAAAGCCAGCGCTTCTCGCCCGCCACGTGGTCCTTGAGTTTAGCGGTCTCGTTCATCGCAGCTGCTTCTCGGTCTCCAGCTCCTTGGTCAGGATCCCCTCTCGGGCTTTGGCCTCCGACAGCATCTTCTCGAGATTCCCCAGCTTCAGCTTGATATCTCTGATGGAGTTGTTGGCTTCAGAGAGTTCTCTGGCCTTGCTGACAAACGCGCCTTGCGCCTCCACCAGGGCGCCGTTGAGCGTGTCCTTCTCCGTGGACAGCTTCAAGGCTTGCTCCTCCAGCTCCTTCACCTTGCCGGTGTGAACCAGAGCCTGGGCATTGAGTGCTTCCTGATGCCTCTGCTCCAGCTTCTCCTCGCGCTCGGCAAGATCCTCCTCCTGGGAGTTCAGTGCGGCCTCGCGCTGGGTCCGGGCGGCTTCGGCTTCGGCGGCCAAGTTTTTCGCCTCCTCTTGGGCCTTCTCGATGTCGGCCAGCTTCAGGGTGAGCTCCACGTCATGCTTGTCCAGCTCGCGCTGGGCGGCCTTTAGCTCGTCCTGAGCCTGGCGGAACCAGTCCGGCGCCTCGGCAATGCGCCCCTCGAAGTCCGCCTCTGCCTTCTCCACCACAGCCATCCAGGACTTGGCCTTGTCCAAACGAGCGTGGTGGAGCGCGTGGAGCTTCCGGAAGCTAGCACCCATGGCCTCGAGAAGCCGCTCCTCCTGGGAGCCGTCAGCACCAACGCCTGGCTCATCGACGACCTCGAGCCCGGCGGCAGCAAGCAACTCCTCGTCAAACACCTCTCCCTCAAGGGGAGCCCTAGTGCTCGACGCGCCTAGGAGGTGGACAAAGAGGTCGTCGCTCACCCTCAAGTACCTGCCAGAGCCGGAGGCAGCGGAGGAGGAGGGAAGGTCGTCAAACGCCACCTCCTTGGCAGCGGCCTTGTCGGCTTCCCCGGCAGGCCCCTTGTCGGGTTCTTCGGTGGGCTCCTTGGCGGCATCCTCAGCAGCGCCCTCGGCGCTCTCCTCGGGAGCGATCTTCTCGGCATGCGTTTGCGGTGACATCCTTGATGACAGGAGGAGACAGGGCGGGGTCGACATCCTCTGAGTCTATCGAGGAGGGGTCTAGATGCCAAGAAGGAGACAGGGCGGGGCCGAGATCAAAGCCAGTAGCAAAAAGAAGGAGAAATAAAGAACGCGAGCGGAAATGAAGGACGAGTGGCTTACCCATGCCGGGCCGAGAGGCAGAAGTCCCTTCTCCGCCAAGGTTTGGCGTCGAGGTGAAGCCAATGGCGCCCGTGTTCTCCTCCTCCTCCGTGTGCATGGTCTCGGCGCTTGGTGCCCTTGCCGGGGACGCCCTTTGGGGCGGTGTGGTCGACGGGGGCGGCATGATGGGAGAAGCACTCTGCATCTCCCCTTGATTTTGCTCCCCTCCTACATCCACGGCAGGGTCAGTACCAAAGCGTCGTGCATTGTGCACATTGACAAAGGACGGGTGATGGACTCACGCCGGGGGCTGGGCTGGGGGCTGCTCAACACCACCAGTGGCGTGCTGGAGGTGCTTGTCGGGGGCTGGCCACTCGTCGAAATCCTGGCCCTCTTCACCCTCTGGGCCAGCGTCTCCACGTCCCTGCAAGATAAGGATAATTCAGAATGGGCGGGACCATTGAGGGAAAAAAGGGAGGGCGGGGAGAAAGCAGAGCTTACCCTTCCTCCTCCTCCTCCTCCTCTACTGTTTTCCTCTTCCTCTCCGGGCTGAGGGGCCCAAAGTCAAACGCAATCCCCGCGCCAATGTTTGCCGGCGAAGGGGGAGGCGATGGCGTCCGGGCGCGCTTGGACGACGAAGAAGCAGATGCCTTCTTCTTCGATGCCACGGCCTTCGCCGCTTTCTTCATCACCATCGCCCTCGTCTCGTGCACAGGCGCCTCCTGGGCCTGTCGCAACTGTGCGGCCCGGTCAGGGCGGACCAGCTCGCCGGAGGTCGCGCGCCGCAAGACCCGCCCTTTTTCGGTGATTGAAGAGTGGACAGTCGTGGTATTCTCCCCCTCGCCCTCCTCCGACGATGACCCGTCGGCTGCGTCCTTGATGAGGCGAGCCCCGATGCCGGTGCCGCTGGCCTCCCCAGCGGTTGCTGCCCATCGGGCGAGCTCCTCTTCCTCCGCCTCTTTCGCGGCCTTGTCCGCAACGCCACCGGCGCTGCCAGCCTCCTCGACGAGCTTTGCCTTCTCCGCGGCAAGCTTCGCCTCCTCCACCCTAGCGGCGATGTAGTCCAGCTCGGCTGGAGAGGTGGCCTGGATAAGCTGCGGCTCAGCGGTGACGTACACCTCATGCAAGGTGTCGAAGAACTCCTGCACCTTGAGCTCGTCCGGCTCGACCTAGTTCGGGTCAAGGCCATGCGCGTTGAAAAGCGGCATCATGGCAATGATCTCGGACCGGCGAGAGTTGTTGCTCAGCGGAACCACTCCTGCCGGCAGCTTGAAAACAGGCTCCTTGGCAATCTTGCCGGCCTTCGCGACAGCCCTTGCGACCTTGCCGGACCGCTCAACCTCGCCTTCATCACTAACCTCGAGCTGGAAAATCCATTGGCAGAGATGGGCACGCACCGTCAGGTTGTTGTCGAGGCCGGGGCGGAGCCTCGTGATGTCGGCAGCGTTCACGAAAAGCCAGGCCGGCCTCCCCTTGTCATGCAAGGGAGCAATTCGGCGGCGGATGAAGTCTGCCCCGGTCATCTCGAGGGTAAGCCCGGCCTGGGTCAGCCGAAGAATCCTGGTGGTGGCGACCGTGAGCTTCGCGTCGTCGGCATCGACGTTGCCCCAATCGCTTCCACAGACCGGCGGCTCCTGGCGAACCTCGCAGAATGCTGGCGGGTCCATCTCTCAATCTAGCATCACCGGCCCCGCCATTCTTCCCACCTCTCCTTCGTGGCGCCCTCCGGGTACGCCCCCTTGGCCCTCGGGATCCAGGAAACGCAGCCAGAGATGGCGCCCCTTTTTGGATTTGAGGGGAGAAGTAATGGTGGAAGAGCGCTGTGTTGGGGTGCACCCCGGCAAAACCCTCGCAGAGGTGTGCGAAGAGAGCCATGCACGCCACGGCATTCGGGGTAAAATCTAGTAGGCGGAAGCCGTAGGTGTGCATGATATCACTACTAGGGAAAACCCTAGTAGTAGCGTGGGTTTTGAGGCTAACAGTAGCGTGGGTTTTGAGGCTAGCAGCAGCGCGGGTGGCCGCGCTACTAATAAGGCGCTATAGCTAACTTATAGTAGTAGCGCGGTCCGTACCCGCGCTACTACTGTTGATGATATCAGCAGCGCTTTTTCTGAACGCGCTACTATTACTTAGATGTAGCGATTTCGCAGTCCCTCGCTACTGCTATATCTTTCATCATTTTCCCCCTGTACCCCTTTCCCTTTCAGTTTCCCTTTCAGATACTAGATACTAGGTACTGCTACTAGATATCAAATTCATAAACCATTACTGGGTAGTACTCCCTTCGTTCCAAATTACTCGTCGTGGTTTTAGTTCAAACCATGACGAGTAATTTGGAACGAAGGGAGTACTAGATAACCATCATATGTAGATAACCATCATATGTAGTTCCAAATTACACATATGTAGTTCTAGATGATATCGAAGACAATCATCATCATACTAGATAACCATCATATGTAGTTCCAATTTACACATATGTAGTTCTAGATGATATCGAAGACAATCATCATCCTCAAGCCTGGGCGGTTGGTGTTCCTGATAGTAATTAGGATGGCCTGTCCAACACGAAGATTCTTGCCATCGAGGAATTTCTTCCACCCAACCGAGTTTAAGTGTGTGCGACCGTCCGTGTCCACGCGGTAAGTACAGGTTGTGACGGAGCCCCTTGCAGTAAGGCGTAGTCTAGCTGAGCCTTCTTCATTAGGCTCGATACCATAACTCACAGATATGCTCTTTGCCAATTTCTGAATAAGAAAAACATATCAATTAATAAATAGCCTCACAAATAAGTACATATGGATTATCTACACTATTAATAGTTTCTTTAGATTCTACACTAATAAGCATGTGATCAAACTCTACACTAAAACATATCATCGACTAGATTCCACACAACATACCATATCATTGGACTGTACACTAAGTATTTCATCGGATAATTTGCATTTGTAAGTATAACATACCATATCATGTCGATCAACCATGGTATTTGTCAGGCGGGTCACGAATGGCACCCTGACAAAGTCAGCACGTGGCGGAATTATCTCCCACAGGTTGGACACCTCCTCCTCGCTCAGCCTTGTTCTTTGAGCTACGATGGCTTCATGAAGTGGGTCCTCATCATCTTCATCGAGTGCGTCCTCATTATCTTCATCTTCTTCATCATCTTCCACCAGGTTGAGATAAATGACAGCCAGCTTGGGTCTTTCTGCTCTGAAGGAGAAGCTGATCAACTCACCACCAGTAAGACGCATGCGAGCGACGAAACGGGCCCAACCATCTCCTCCAATCTGCGACATATTGCGTCCTTTCTCGACCTCCATAGTGTATGGCCCCCAGGAGCCTCAAATGTCATAGTGTCTCCTGTCAGCTTGTTGAATTTCAACCTCACATTGCATGGGACGATCTGTGTAAAATAAGCAAAATGACACAATGTAGTAATGCCAACACTAAAAATAAATAGTTATTACGTTTGTAACGCCCCGGTTTCGATGCGCCAGGTGTCTGCCAGTTATTCGCCGTCGTTGCCATGTCATTTGCTTGCGTGTTGCACTTTACCATGTCATCATATGCATTTCATATCATGTCATCATGTGCATTTCATTTTGCATACGTGTTCGTCTCATGCATCCAAGCTTTTTCCCCGTTGTCCGTTTTGTAATCCGGCACTCCTATGTCCTCCGGCGTCCCCTTTTGTCTCTTGTTGTGAGTGGGTGTTAAACTTTCTCGGAATGGCCCGATGTTTGCCAAGCGGCCTTGGTATAGCACCGGTAGACCGCCTGTCAAGTTTCGTGCCATTTGGAGGTCGTTTGATACTCCAACGGTTAACCGGGTAACTGCAAAGCCCTCGTTGAGTTGCAGCCCAACACCCCTTACAAAGTGGCCCAAAACCCATCTAACTCCCCTCCATGCTCTCAGTCGTTCGATCACGATCGCGTGGCCGAAAACCGCTCCCCATTTGGACTCTCCTAGCTCCCCCTACCTATATAAACGTCCCTTCCCCTCCATTTTCGCGGATGAATCCATCCTAACCCTAGCCTCCACCTACCTTCGCGCCGGACATGTCCGCCCGCCGCCGCCCGGCCAACCACCGCCTGCCACATGGCCTCCCGCCGCCGCCCCGCGCCGCCAGCCCGCGGAGCCCATCCGGGGCCCGCGC
>NC_041385.1:528351826-528367323 GCF_002162155.2 Triticum dicoccoides | reverse complement strand
GCCGCGCCGCCCCTCCCCCGCCTTGGCCGCCGCCCTCGCCTCCATCTCGCCGGCCCGGATCTTCCCCCGTCTCCGGCGACCCGCGCCTCCTTGCGCCGGATCCGGCTGGATCCGGCCGGGGACGAGCTCCCCTCGCCCAGCTGCACCGTCTCCGGCGCCCCTTCTCCGCCCCTGGCCCGAGCTCGAGGACGACCCCGTGGGGCCCGCTCGTCAGCCTCCCACGCCGGACGTGTCCGGTTTGGCCCGGACATGTCCACCCCCCTGCGAGGTCCATTTTTTCACTAAGTCCCTGATTCTGCAATAATTTTCATGCCATGTATGACCTGTTGTATCTTTGCATCCGTAGCTCCGTTTCGTGCGTGTTATATGTCAAATTGTTCGCCTCGACGAGTACTTCATTTCATTCCATTGCATCATATTCATTTGAGTCCATCTTGATGCCCGAAATGCTGTTGGAAGAGTGCATGTTGATGTTAATCTGCTGAAACTGTTATAACTTGCTCATTTGTCATTTTTGCCATGATTGATGTGTGCATCCTATGAGGTTGATGTCTACATGTGTTTTGATCTATGCCATGCCATCTTTCCAGGGGTGTATGCCATGTATTTTTTTGATCAATGTGGTGACTAGCACAAGCATGCAAACTAGGCTTCGTGTTATTGCTGATTTTAGTCCATGTTCTGCTGTTATTTTGATGCCATGTAAACTTGATGCTACAGAGAGATCCATGCATATTTTGAGATACTTCAGTAAGGGTGTTTTGAACATATGGTTATTGTCTATCCATTCATGCCCTTGTTTGCAATTATGGAGTAGCCTAGCATGTCATTTGAGTACTACTTTTGCTTCAAAATATTTCCTGGCAGATTGTTTACATGTTATTCAATTTGGCCAAGGTTGCTATAGTTGATCCTTGCATGCTATGGACTTGTTCTTGCCTTGGTTGGTTACATAAACATGTCTTATTGATGATGCTATGCTTATCTTGTCATGAAATGACTTGTGGTGAGTGAATCGAGCTTGTTAAGTAGTGTACTTGTTGCTGTTTTGCTAGGCTGAATCTGTTATTTCGTGATGCTATATAAACATGTTGCCACTAATCATTCTATGCATAATCTGGAGATGTTCTATAAACATGTTTTGATCTACATGTCTTGCTCTATCCATTCATGCCCCTGGTTGCATTTATAGCCTACTGAAACATGTTGTAATCTTGCTCCCAAACTTGCTAAATGATGTTGTTGTCATCCTGTTAACATTAAGTTCAATATTTCCATGATTGTTTGCTAGTGTTCCATGCACCCTATGAACTTGCTCTTGCCATGCTTAGCTTCATAAACATGTCTTCTTGCTGGTGGTTGCCTTGCCATGCCATGTATTGCTCTGTGGTGAGTGATTCAAGCTCACCAACATGCCTACTTATTGTTGTTCCTGTCATGTTTGAATCTGTAATATAACTTGCCATGTTTACGTGGGTGCCATCATATCTTCTGATCCTTTTTGGCTCATGGTCAGTAAGGGATTTTTGATCTATGCTATTAGTAGGTTCATGCCATGCCTTTGTTTTCCATGATATGTTCCTGTAACATGTTGTTTGATAGCTCTAAACATTGCAACCTAATGTTATTTCTGCAAAGTCTGAAACTGTTATTATTATTTGCAATCTTCCCATGTCCTTTTGAGCATGTTCTATTTGTTTCTGGAGATAGCTCAGTGTTCATGTTTTGTTGTGCTTTACCTGTACTTCATGCTCATGCCTTTTGTTATTATGTTGGGGTGCTGTAGCTTGTTGTTTTGATGCTTGTAAGATGCCTAGTTGCTGTTATGGACAGATTGTTGTTATGCCTTGTATAGAGTGTATGTGTTGCACCGTTGCTCCGTTTTGAGCGTGCTCTATATGAAACTTGCTTGTTTTTGCATGTAGCTTCATATTATCATGTTGCATCCTTGTTTTGGTGTGTTTGCTTGATGTTTGGGTGCATTTTGCATTAATGCCATGTTTAACTTGTTTTGCTCATATCTTCTAGGCCGTAGCTCCGAATCTAATGAACTTTATATGTAACTTGACTAGAATTTCGTGTAGATTCTCTTGGTGCATCTTAACTTGCTGTTTAACAACTTGAACTTAATGTTTATTCAGTTCTGACCAATTTAGAAATTTGCATATGAGGACTTACCGGAATTGTTATATTTTGTTTCCGGCCTTATTTAAACTTGCCTTGATGTGTTGTTCTTGTTTGCATCATCTCTTGCCATGAGTAGCCTCATCTAGCTTTCTCATGCATCCTGCTTGTTGTGCATCATGTCTTGTCATGTGTGGTGTGTTTACCATGTTGTGTGCTTTTTCTCGATAGTTCCCGTTTCATTGCGATCGTGAGGATGCGTTCGTTTACGTGTGGTTCGTCTTCGTGGCTTCGTCTTCTTCATGGACTCGTTCTTCTTCCTTGCGGGATTTCAGGCAAGATGACCGCTACCCTGGATCTCACTACTATCATTGCTATGCTAGTTGCTTCGTTCTATCGCTATGCCGCGTTACCTATCATTTGCTCTTCAAGCTTCCCAAATTACCATGAACCTCTAACCTTTGACACCATTCCTAGCAAACCATTGCTTGGCTATGTTACCGCTTTGCTCAGCCCCTCTTATAGCGTTCCTAGTTGCAGGTGAAGTTGAAGATTGCTCCATGGTGGACAGGGTTATGTTGGGATATCACAATATCTCTTATATTATTAATGCATCTATATACTTGGTAAAGGGTGGAAGGCTCGGCCTTATGCCTGGTGTTTTGTTCCACTCTTGCCGCCCTAGTTTCCGTCATACCGGTATTATGTTCCCGGATTTTGCGTTCCATACGCGGTCGGGTGATTTATGGGACCCCCCTGACAGTTCGCTTTGAATAAAACTTGTCCAGCAAGGCCCAACCTTGGTTTTACCATTTGCCTCACCACCACCTATACCTTTCCCTTGAGTCGGCCAACCGGAGGGTCATCTTTATTTTAGCCCCCCCGGGCCAGTGCTTGTCTAAGTGCTGGTCCGAACCGAGCAATGTCCGGTGCCCCCTGGGCAAGCAGGGTCTATGCCTACCCGACGTCTGGCTCATCCGGTGTGCCCTGAGAACGAGATATGTGCAGCTCCTATCGGGATCTGTCGGCACAGCGGGAGGCTTTGCTGGTCTTGTTTTACCATTGTCGAAATGTCTTGTAAACCGGGATTCCGAGACTGATCGGGTCTTCCTGGGAGAAGGTCTATTGCTTCGTTGATCGCGAGAGCTTGTCATGGGCTAAGTTGGGACACCCCTGCAGGGTATAAACTTTCGAGAGCCGTGCCCGCGGTTATGTGGCAGATGGGAATTTGTTAATGTCCGGTTGTAGATAACTTCACACTAGATCCGATTTAAAACGCATCAACCGCGTGTGTAGCCGTGATGGTCTCTTCTCGGCGGAGTCCGGGAAGTGAACACGGTCTTTGGGTTATGTTTGACGTAAGTAGGTGTTCAGGATCACCTCTTGATCATTGCTAGCTTCACGACCGTTCCTTTGTTTCTCTTCTCGCTCTCTTTTGCGTATGTTAGCCACCATATCATGCTTAGTCGCTGCTGCAACCTCACCACTTTACCCCTTCATTTCCCATTAAGCTTTGCTAGTCTTGATACCCATGGTAATGGGATTGCTGAGTCCTCGTGGCTCACAGATTACTACAACAACAGTTGCAGGTACAGGTTATGCGATGATCTTGACGCGAGAGCGATGCTTGCTTGTTTTGGAGTTCTTCTTCGATCAGGGGATAGGTTCCAGGTCGGCAGCCTGGGCTAGCAGGGTGGATATTGGTTGAGTTTCTGTTTATGATTCATCCGTAGTCGGATGTTGTTCTTGTATGTTGTATTGTGGTATTCATGTGACATTGTATGTATTTGATGTATCCCCACTATTATGTAATGATATCCACCTTGCAAAAGCGTCTTCAAGATGCGCTTCTATCCTTGGTGGGACCTTCAAGTTCCTTTAGGATAGGGTCGCATCTTGGGCGTGACAACATTTCATCTAATTTCTTACCGTCGCATGACAAAAACTCAGCTGGAAGTAGATGCCGAACAGCTTGCCAGTTGCAAGGCTGCTGGCGCACCTTGACTTGCATAGTCGACATAGTGGTGGTGGTGGTGGCGCCATTTTTCCTAAAGCAATATGAGCAAAGGATTAACGATCCACTTCACAGGAAAGAAACACAGTAGCATGTGATATTTTTGGTTCTTCCACGAGAAGCAATTTGATGGACAATTATAATCCTAAGATCTAGTAACATATTAGAATGACAAGGTACCACCTACATTTTGCCAAAAAGTAACTTATTAGAAAAACAAAAGCAACTACGTACCTATCCATGTACAGAAAAAATAACAATAAAATGGTGCATACTAAATCAACTAAATGAACTAGCCTACTAAATCAACTAAATCAAAATGTTCTAAATCAACTAAATCGACTAGCCTACTAAATCAACTAAATCATATCAACTAAATCAAAATGTTGCATATGAACTAGCCTACTAAATCAAAATGTAGCAGGCATGAGGGAGAAGGAGGGGCTACTCGAGGATGGAGAAGAGAGTAGGATGGAGGAGGAAGGCAGAGCGAGGAGGGGCCGGCCGGCGGCCAGTGGAGGGAGGACGGAGGAGGAAGGCGGAGCGAGGAGGGGCCGGCCAGCAGTGAGTGGAGGGAGGATGGAGGAGGAGGCCGGTATCGAGTCCAGCAAGTAGGAGGAGGTGACGGCGGCGCAGAGGGAGGAGGGGCAACGGGGCAGGACCAGCGCGGGGGAGGACCGGCGCGGGGGATTGAGAGGGGATCCAGTGACTGTGTGACTGTGAGTGGATCGAATAGAGGAGAGGGGGTGGGAGATGGAATGGCTTAGCAGTAGCGCATTATAGAAAAAGACGCTACTACTAAACTACCTAGCAGCAGCGCCTTTCACAAAAAAGTGCTACTGCTATGTGTCAGCACGTAAAAATAGACTTAGTTCAATGTATCAAAAATACATTGATCATCAACGATCTTTTTGTGTACAATCTGATTTGTCAATATGAGTCCTCACCGGTTCAGGAACCAGTGAAGACTCATATTGCAACCACTAATTCTACACATAGAGTTCAATGAAGACCAAGTGCTTGTCAAAGCTTGAGAAGTAACATATTTAAGGTGGTAGAAACTCTCTTCACGGAGCGAGGTGCGACTAAATTTTTGTAGTAAACTTAACAGTAGCGCTTATTGGCAAAATGCGCTGCTACTAGGCTACATAGCAGTAGTGCTCGTCATTATAACGCGTTGCTGCTATAACTAGCCTCGCGGCGGCCTCGTGGGAATTATAGCAGTAGCGCGTATTTGGGCGGGCGCGCTACTACTATACTTATTTCAGCAGCGAGTTAAGCTTGAGCTCACTACTGCTAATTAGCAGCAGCGCCTTATTTTAAAGCACGCTGCTGATAAGATTCTGTGTATAGGCTTTTCCCTAGTAGTGTATCCTTGAAGAAATCCGAAAAATGGGGATAGAGCCCACAGGAGAAGTAGTCGACAAAGAAGGGGTACCGATTTGGGGAAGCCCCAGCGCTGGCAGGGATGACGTGTGTGGCTGGGTGCCCCGTCTTCTCTCCTCCCGTCTTCACCCCCCATAGATCCTTGAACATCTCCTGGAGCTCGGACACATCGACCGTCGAGGGGAAGTAGGCGAACTGCGCCCGTCGCGCCACCAGCTCGCTCTCCGGCTGCTCCATCGCCCCGGCGTCTTTAGCCACTCCTTTGCTTTGGGTGCACTTGGGCGCCATGGCGGCTACGAGAAGCGAGAAAGCAGAGGATGGTGGAAGCACGGCGGCGATAGACGAAGGCAGAGGAGCTCGAGAAGAAGGAAGAAAGGGGGGTGGTGGTTCTGAGATTGGAGAAGGCGCAAGGAGGGTAAAGTGAGCAGCGCGCCCGCGGTTATTACTTTTTACGGGGAAGGCGCGGGCCGCCTCCTTTCCCATTAACTGCGATATGACGCATGCATGCGGGAACTGTCCCATGCACGCCTCTTACTTCACGCGCGCGACCCCCACGTCGCGCATTCAACGCGGGTCGTGGGGAAGCGCAGCGGACGGAGCAGTTACCACGGTAAAATCCTCCTTGCCTGCCCGCGCACCGTTCTGGGCCTGGCCCAACAACGTGTCGCGCTTATGTATGGCACAGGCCCGGGGGCTCCTGTCAGTGTACAAAAGTAGGGGCTCTCCTTTTTGACCCCTTTACTTGTGCACGGGGAGTCGAATCCATGCGCCATGACCACACATAGCAGGGCAAAGGAGGGAAGCCGGAGAGAAGCCGAAGGCTCGAGACAAAGAAGGCAACATCAAGGACCAAGGCCACAAAGTGCAGATGGACGAAGCAGGTTTCCCTGGCAAGACCCTTGCCGGGGGCAACCTCAGCAGCCACGGCAAGGCCCTTGCCGAGGTAGCTCGCCCACACCGGCAGAGCGAGCCACCCTTGAACCCACGGCCTCCAATGTCAACAACCACGTTGGACCAGGGTTTGGGAGGCACCTCCGTGGTGGCATGCAGATCTTTGTGAAGACATAGAATGCTCAAGATCAGATGGGGGTTGAGAGGCAACAATCCTCACCGAAGACCCTTACCAAAGAAATCCACAAGACCCCCGGCAAGATCCTTGTCGGGGACGCCAGCGCGCCACGGCAAGACCCTTACCGGGCCACCTGACAAGACCCTTGCCAGAGGTGACAGTAGGGCCACTGCCAGGCCTGCACCAACCAACTCCCCGCCACCGTTCGCATGTAGCTGCCAGCCCAACCAGCTGGGCAGGCACCTACGTGGCAACATGCAGCTTCCAGGCCAACTCAGCACGCACCTGCGTGGCGGCATGCAGATCTTCGTGGAGGCTCCACCACTACGCCACCTCAGCTGCTTGCCTGGGCACCGCATGCATCGCTGGCCAGGGCACGTGTCGAAGCGAGGAGGAGCGGCGACGGACGGGACGAGCCTCGCTCCCGTCCCCGGTAAAGTTAGGGACACCAAAGCCATGCATTAAATGCATCTTGTCATGTAATACGGGCGATAAGCTCGCAACACTGTAGGCTCTTTCCACCTCCTGTGTGCCATTGTGGCAGCCCCTTTCGCCTATAAAAGGAGGCCCATGGCATACGGAAGAGGGATTCAGCTCTTTCGAACAATACAACACCCATAGCTAGTTCGAGAGCTCAAGAACACTCAATACATCCACCAAGCAGGACTAGGGTTTTATGCATCCTTGCGGCCCGAATCTGGGTAAACGATCCTCGTGTCAATTACTAATCCTGCTCTTCTCACAACCCCGCGCCCCGCAACCGTAGTAGGGATTCTTGTGATCCCATAGGTGTCGTTTCCCACCGACAATGTGGCACTTTGTTGACTGGTTAAATTGTCACTTGTTTCTGGGTCCCACCTATTAGTTGGCAGAGCAAAGAAATTAGTTAAACAAAACTTTATGCAGGCGCGACAGGACTCCAACCCTTGCGCGCGAACCATCCTGGCTGTGTATGTGAGTGCATGCACGCGTACTCCCTCGGTCTTCCAACAAAGAGTGTACATCGGCTGAAAACCAAAGAGTGTAGTACATCTACACTTCCAATGCATTTAGCCTTTAATCTAAATCCATATTGATTGACTAATGCACCAACTTGTGCTCTAGGTATAATCTACATGTCTATCCTTAATTACAGCATGCAACGGCCTTCATTTAATCTTCTTCTCTCAATGCTCGCATGGACACATAAGTCTGCTACTTTTGGGCGTTAATTATGCCATAGTCAATGTGTAAATCTCTAAATGTATAGTCTTTCACGGACGTAGGGAGTAGGTTGAGCACTTGAGCGTGAGCGTGTGTGTTGCGTCGTGTGATGTGTGCCGCATGGGTGCATGAGTGTTGCGTGCTTCCATGTGTACGTGTGAGTGTTGCATGTTGCATGCATGCATGCATGCATGGGGCTTGCTCCCTCCCATTGACATGTTCATATTTCAAGCTTCCTCTGTTCCCTCCATATGGTGATACTCCCTCTGTTCCCAAATACGGAGTATTTGTCTTTCTACAGATTTCAACAAGTGACTAGGTACGGAGCAAAATGAGTGAAGTGAGCGTAGAGGCATCGGGATAATGTAGAAAGGAAGTCTTCATGATCCATTATTCCCCATCTCAGTCAGAGAGAACTATTCAACTAGTCTTCACAGTGAAGTGACAATACACGTTGTAGCAGATGGGACACGTAATTAATAAGCTGAACCAACGTGTTGGTGTTACTAAATCAGCCTTACCTAGTACTGCCATCATGTTTGCCAGTAGAGCACGCTTCCGCAAATATGCCTACGCACCTCTGTCCTCCATTAACTGACATATGGGTTCTCTTGTGGTAGCCCCACATGTCATCGGTGTAACTATTTACACTCCAAAGGACGGTATATCCTGGTAGTAGTACTAGTAGAATTGAGATTTAATGCACTTTCTTCCCCGTCTTCCACTCTTCTTCCTCCTCTCTTATTCTTCCTCCTCTCTTCCCCATCGTCGGCCGCACACCATTTACCCCCGCTACTGCTCACCCGCTCGCGCCATCTTCCTTGGTAGCTCGCGCATACCATATCCCCCCTCTCACTGCTCGGCCACACGAGGAGAAGCTTATTCGCTTGCCGTCCCGAATCCACTTCCCCGCTGGCTCGCAGGCACCAAAAACCCCAACGGCAGAACCGACTGACACGCAGAGCAGCGATTGGAATTCCCTCCCCGATGTTCTCTTGGAGCAGATCTGTAATCGTATGGACCTACTCAGCACCGTCCGTCTGGCTGCATGCTCGGTGTCTTTGTACTGTCTACTCATCTGCAACCGGTCGGCTCTTTTCAAGACACCCTGCTTGCTGATGCCCGATCCTTGCAGGTGGCCTAGACACCGACTTTACGATCCTACGGAGGTTGCCGTGGTGCCCCTCGACATTCTACCACTACCTGTCCACCTGTCCTTCATGCGCGGCCACTACTGGGTGGGCATGAAGGCCAACTGGATCGTCCTCATCCACCAATCCGGTAGTCCGTGGCGTCTCGTGGATATCTACACCCAGCGAGAGATAACCCTTCCATCGTTGGATACCACCGCCATCAAGCCTTGCGGCCCGCCGGACACTCATGCCTACTATGCACGAGACGCGTCAAGCTTTTGGCCCAACCTCTGTTTGCTGAAAGTTGTAATCTGCGAAGTGCCCACACCATCAGAAGACTACATGGATTACGAGCTCATTGCCTTGTTCAGCATGGGATTAGTCTATCTGGAATCCGGTCGCCATACATGGTTATGGCTCATCGTCAATCATGTTGAGGCAACATTTTTGTCTGATGCTATAGTGCATGATGGCATCGTTTATGCGGTCGACGCATAGATTGGCTGCCTATACTGGTGGAATATATCGTCATATAATTGTTCTATCTCATCTCATCTTTACCTTATGAATACGACTGCCTGTTCATTGTTACAAATTTAGAATAGATTGTATGTCTATAACCACATCATTGTTATATGTTCCTCTCATTTCCTAGATTTTTATGACCACACATGTTATTATTAGAGTTGATATGAGAACAATTGGAATGATTGTTAGAATAGATATTATGAGCATAACATCATGATTGCTATCTGTTACTCTCATTTCCAAGATTTTTATAACAACGCATGTTATTGCTTAGAGTTGATATGAGAACAGTAGTAGTAAGTGCTATGGTAGAATATGAGTAGGCTCTATCATAGTTGTTTTCCTATCATTGTTACATGATGTTTGAACCAAGACATATTGCTAGAATATGAAAGCCATTGGCTTTTTTTAACTTGGGGTATGATTATGACCACGGCATTGTAATTCTCTGTCTATGATATGTGTCACTGTTATAATAATCTTAATTCCACACATAATCTGAACATGATTGTTTATTTTTGTCCTTTTGGTCTCCAATTTGAATTGTTCTAGCAGACGCAAATGTGTTGGCCTTCATGATTCCAGGACCTGGAATCATACCAGCCGATGGGTGGTGGTTTATCGCTCGTTCATCTGACGGGGATCATTTGATGCTCATTCACACGTACCAAATTGACAAAACCATTACATCAAACCACATGCAGTACAATGCATGGGGCGTTCATGACATTCATGGCTATGGCTGCTTCATGTTCGAGAAAGATCCCAGCTCCATTGGGCCAGCCGTATTCAACTGGAGGCGGGTTTACAGCCTCAACAACCACTCCATGTTCCTCGGGCTCAATTATCCGATCATCCAACAAATCATCGATCATATCACTGGCAATGATTACCGTGATATGCAACTTCCATTCACCAGGGGGGACTGTGTTTACACATCATACCATGGGTTTCATGAATCACCATATCCAGAGATTCGTCGACACAGCTTGTTGCCGGATAATCTTCAGTGTGTGAAAGGTATCAAGCTTCCATGCGACGGATGGGTTTTGCAAACCCGACATGCGGTGATGTGCTTCATGCCAACAGCAAATATGCACAACTTGATTCGTACTGATATCTAGACTGAGCCATGTATTCTGCTGCTATAGCACGACCCTCTTTTGCTGGATATTATGTATTGTTGTTAGTTTGAAGCACTCCTCTGGTTTGAAGGATAGATACCTTCCTAGGATCAAGTGCATCCTAACTCACCTGCGTAGGATGTACTGATAATGATGATGGAGATGCTGTGCAGAAGCCAAACACTATTCTGATCACGGGATTAGAATAATATTCTGATCACAACCTGAACTGCCTGAGTAACGCGCCTGACCTTTCCTGTGAACTAGGTTGAACTTCCGCCAACATTGCCCAAATGGGGCTTGCGATATACCGTTGGAAAGTTATGAACACAAATATCATGACCCAACTTAAATTTTTGGCAAAATGTAAGCGGTTTAAGAGCGGTTTTGAAAACTGTTTTTTCTTCACATAAAAAACGTGAATCGTATTTTCGGTCGCATTTCTAAACCGTTTATCGGAATGAAGCATATAATATGGCGTTGGAAAGCTGCTGCAAAACCGCTCCTTCCACATGTTGAAAGTTTTCTCTAATTACCTATGGTTAAAGAGTAATTTGAAAAAACGTAAAATTTCGTCAATTGAACAGCTGAGTTCGTTTTTTCGATGTCATTTCTAAACGGCTAATCCAATTAAGGCATATGATATGGCATTCGAAAGCTTATGAAAATGCGCTACTTTTTCATCTTAAAAGTGTTTCCTAATTTTGAACGGTTTAAGAGTAATTTAGAAAACGGTCTACGTCCTACCGAGTTCGTATTTTCAAGCTAATTTTTTAACCGTGCGCCCGAATGCAGCAAATGATATGGCATTGGAAAGCTTGAACAAATGCGAAACTTTTTGGTATGTATTGTTTCTCCCAATTCCTTACGGTTTTAAGTCAGTTTTGAAAATGGCGAAAAATGTATTTTCACCAGAACTTCTACAAACTTTATCGGAATTGGGCAAACAATATACCGTTGAAAAGCTACGAAAAATGCGAAACTTTTTCATGTTGATGGTTTTCTCTGATTCCTTGCCGTTTTCAAGTAATTTCGAAAACGGCGGGAGCATTAGTTTTGCCTCTATCGTGAAACAGATTCTTCGAAAATGCACCGCGTGAAGAACCTGAACTTCTCATGATGTCTACCTGAACTTCACTCTATTTTCGACGTGCTTTTTTTTGCCCGCAGATCTCCATCCACTCATTGGAACACACACCGGAATAGAGCAAGTAATATACCGATGGACAGTTGATGTAAACACGCAACTTTCCCGTATTGATCATTTTTTCATACTCGCGACAATTTTAAAAGTTTTTCATCTTAAATTCATTCACTATAGTAGTTGAACTTCCTGCTGTTTTCACGTTGAATTTCTGTGAAGTATTTTCGTTTGTAATTTTCCTCATCCATTCGTTAGTGTTACACAAATGATATTCATTTTGTACAAACCTCTCTCACAATAATTTTTTAAACTTTCTTCGTCGGAGGACTTGAACTTATAACAACAAAACTTTTAACCTTTGCTTTTTCTATTTTTTTAATACAAGATGCACACCGTGTAATACGTGAGCTTCTGGCAGTTATCAATCTGAACTTCTCTCGGTTACGTGAATATATCTGAGTTTTTTTATCTTTTTTATGAATTTTGAAGCGCTCTATTTTTAAAAGTTGAACTTCTTGTTATTTTATTTTTGAACTTCTTGTTTCCATTCTTTAATAACGAGGAAAATCTGAGTTTTCTATAATCATCGAACTTCTGCATCTTTTTAATATGGACTTCTTGGTTTTATTTTTTAATCATTCTTTATGAAATTTTGAAGCGCTCTATTTTAAAAGGTGAACTTCTTGTTTTTTATTTTTGAACTTCTTGTTTCCATTCTTTAATAACATGGAAAATCTAAGTTTTTTATAATTATCGAACTTCTCCATCTTTTTAATATGGGCTTCCTAGTTTAATTTTCTTTTAATTTTTTTTATGAAATTTTGAAGCGCTATATTTTTTAAAGTTGAACTTCTTGTTATTTAATTTTTTAATTTCTTGTTTCCATTGTTTAATAACGACGAAAAAATCTGAGTTTTCTATAATCATTGAACTTCCCGCTGTTTTCAATTTGAACTTCTACCACGTATATTTGTTCTTAATTTCTCTCCCATTCATCAGAGTTGCACAAATGATGTACCGTGCCGATTACCTGTCTCGTAAGAAGTTTTGAACTTTCCCGTGTCGAGCACCTGAACTTCTTGCAACTAAAATTTTATACTTTAACCTTTTATTCTTTTTTCTCATTTGAAAACACACATCATACAGTTCATGAACATCTGACCGTTATTAGTTTGAACTTCTCTTTGTTTCGCTTTTAGTAACAAAAAAATACGACTTTTTTATAGACATCGAACCGCTTTAACTTTTTTATTTGAACTTCTTTGTGTTTTTTTAGAAATGTGAAAATTGGAGTTTTTCTAGAAACACCGAACCTCTTGGTTATTTAAAATTGAACTTGTTGATTTTATTCTTTAGTAACTAGAAAAATCTGATATTTCAAATAAATATCAAACTGCTCCGCTTTTTTCAATTGAACTTCTTGGTTTTATTTCTCTAGTAATGTGAAAACTCGTTTTTTTATACATTGAACAACTCTTTTTTTGAAATTGAACTTCTTGGTTTTATTCCAATGAAAAGAAAAAAAGGATTGTTAAGTAAACATCGAACAACTTTTTTTGAAATTGAATATCATACTTTTATTTTGCCTAGAAACAAGAAGAATTTTAGTTTTTTGTATACATCGAACTACTTCAATTTTTCTTAATTTAAACTTCTTGATTATTTTAAATCGAATTGCTCCATTTTTAAAATTTGAACTTCTTGTTTTTTAAGAAACTTGATAAATTAATTTTTTTGTTCTAATGTTTGAACTAATATCGTTTAAAACATTGAACTTCTTGGCTTTCACTTTGTAGGCATTGGATAATTCTATTTTTTTAATATAAACTTTGAATGCTAATTTAATTTGAACTTTTTTTTTGCACTACCAAGCACAAAACAGAAAATAGCGAACACAGATAGCAACACAAAAAATAAATGAGAAATATATATATTTTTTGTAAGAAATATTGAACAGCTCTACTATTTTCGTTTCATCATTTTTGTTATCTTTTTCCTATTACAAGACAACCCTTGTGAGTTTCTTTTGTACACCCATTACTTGTCCTTTAAACTCTCCAATTTATTAAATTTGAACTTACAGAATTAACATTTTTTTCTAGGTGCACTTTACTTAACATTTATTTACAATTGGTACCACTGTTATACATGTATGTTAAAAAGCCAAGTGAGATAGTACGTAGTATAGTTCAACAGTTCAAGACTGAAATTACGAGTGGACTAAACAATATATAGAACAGAATAAATGCCTCCGCCAACTCTTTTCTACAATGGCAGTGACCTTAAAATGCATTAGCCATCCACAAAGAACACATAGATCGATGGAAACTCACTTCAGGTAAAAGAACACAGACGAAGAAACAAAGGATCATTAACTTCTTTAGCCTAGACTCCTTTTCACTTCTAATATCACACACTGTTGGCCTGGCGTGAAGTAACACGAACTGAAATTACTAGCTACTACGTACTAAGTAGATATTGCCAGACCCAAGATCCAACTAATACATTCGTGAAGTGCTTCTGTAAATGGCTCATTTCTTCTTTGCAGAAATTTACCACTAGTACTTGTCAACTGGAAGAAACATAATAATGTATTGTATTACCCACGGGAGAACAGAGCAATGCAAATTCAGATATGCCAGAACATTCAGTTCAACAACTTTAGTTCGGGAAAAACATCTTTCTTCGCGCTATTCTAGGACGTGCAAACCCTGCATGATTCAGTCGCTGGGATTGCAAGGAGCACTGACCGCATCGGTGCTATGAGGCGTAAAAAAAAGCACCAACGTGAAGGTCGCTGACAGAAGTTGAGGCGGGGGTTGCAGGATGGCAATGGCGAGAGACCTCCACGGAGAAGCCCAACCGGCTGCAGGGAAAGGGAGTCGCCGGCGGCTGTGTGGCCGGAGGCCTGAGGCGGTATTGGCTCGCGGCAACGCCGACGTTGAGGTGCAGGAGAGCACATCGCCGTGGAGGAGAGGACGGAGCCATGGCACACCAGGAGGATGCCAACAGGGGCAGGAAGTGGCAGCGGCCGGCGAGCTGGTCTGCGGATGAGGAGGATTGGGTTGGACCCAGAGGAGGACCGAGCCGGGGGGAGGGGGAGATATGGTGGTGGATCTCGATGGCTTCGGCCGGATCCGTACGTGGAGGCGCTCGGGGCGACCTGCATCAGGCGGCGGCGGTCGACGGGGGCACTGCATCAGGTGGGCGGCGCTCGGGGAGTATGGGCATGGTGCGCGGCGACCAGGAGGCACACGACGCCCGGGGCCCGGGATGCGCGTTGGGCCGATGACTGTGGCTCGTCGGCGGTTGAGGCGCGCGGGGTGGGTCGGCGGTCCTGGGCGATGATGGAATCAGGAGGTGGGAGATGGGTTGTTGGGCCCGTTCTTGTTTGGGTTTCGGGGAGTTCGGGAAGTTCTGCAGGGAGCAGTCGGCCCTTATAGGGCGCGTCGTGATCCAAATAGTTATTCTAATCCTGGGATTAGAATAGTGCTGTCCTATATATATTTCTGTAAATTTCTGTAAATTTGAAGAGTTTACTTTTTTTTGCAAAATTTCTGTAAATTTGAAGTTGAACTTAATTAAACAAGCCAAGCAATTCTATTTGTTCACAATCACAAGAAATTTGTCCCCCGCCATATTTTATTCCCCTCTGTTTGTCCACTACCTCGGCTAAACCTAAGCAATATATATATATATATATATATATATATATATATATATATATATATATATATATATATATATATATATATATATATATATATATATA
>NC_041385.1:528292239-528351606 GCF_002162155.2 Triticum dicoccoides | reverse complement strand
ACAGACGGTCTATTCTGCTAATATTATCAGAATAACTATTCTGCGCACCACTTCCGCATTGCACGCTGAACGCAAGTGCACGTCATTCTTTGAACCAAGTGTGCTGCAGTACTCACACGAGTGAACTTCTCGTCGAAAAAACTGCACGCGTTATTTTTTCGGTATTGTTTTTGCTCTAATTTTTTAATCATTTATCGAAATGAGGCATGTAATATACCGTTGAAAAGCTATGGATTAGGCGCAACTTCGACATGTTGAACACTTTTCGAAATTCCTCACGGTTCAAGAGCAGTTTTGAAAATGGTGCGGCCCATGACGAGTGGCAGCGAGCGTTTTTTCGTGATTTCTTCTAAAATGCTCGTCGAAATGAAGCAAACGATACACCGTTGGATAGATATCGTCGAGCCGCATCTTTTTCATATATAAATTTTTCTTTAATTCCATACGGTTTAAGAGCAGTTTCAAATTTACTAAATCGCGGAATTACGTTTTTTGAAAATTTTGCAATTTTTGGTACTGTTTTCACTCCAGTTTTTGAACTGTTTGTCGAAACGAGACGTGTAATATGTCGTTGGAAAGCTATGGACAGGGCGCAACTTTCATATGTAGAACTTGTTTTCAAATTTCTTACGGTTTTAAATTAATTTTGAAAACGATGCGACGGACGACATGTGGAAGCGGTTGTTTTTCGCGAATTTTTTTCAAACTGCTCATCAGAATGATGCAAATGATACGCCGTTGGGAAGATATTGACGAGGCGCAGCTTTTTCATGTAGAACACTCTCTCTAATTCATTACGGTTTAAGAGCAGTTTCTAAATTACCAAAATGCGGGCACTGTGTTTTTCGTGACACCCCAAATCGACAAGTGAACTTCATCCGACAGAAAACCGCACTGCTTCTGTCGAAAATCGCACTGCATCAGAGAGTCAAGTGAACTTCATGATTTCTGTTGTCGGACGTACATTTTCTCAAACGAGTTTTTGTTGTCTTTTTTTTCAATTTTTTGTGAACGAGTGGACCGCAGAGACGGGGCAAGTGAACCACGACATATATCGAAGTGAACCACTTTTTACTATTGTTGTTTCACTATTTTTTTTGCATTTTCATGTTGGGCACAAGTGAACACCATCACTCTCAAAAGTAAACCACATCGGAGGGCCAAACGCACTGCAGCGTTGCATTTGATATAGTGAACAATAGAGGAGTTTTATTTTATAATGAACCACGTGGGAGAACAAAGTGAGCTTCAAAACATATACTCTATATATTTTCATTATTTATAAACAGCCACACACACAACCATTCGATGGTGGACCGCGAAGTTTCAGTATAGGCGAGTTTTTGTTGCTGTTTTCATAGGCGAGTTTTTGTTGCCTTTTTCTTCTAACTTTTTTATGAATAGAGTGGACCGCAGAGATTAGGTGACACAAGTCTTAAGTGAACGTTGTCATTTTTTGGATCTTTTTTCTATAGTATTTTATTTCTTTTTAGGTCTCTCTGGAGAACAACGATACAGAGGTGGGATGAGTGCAACTCGGATTAGGAAAAATTAAAGTGCATCATGAGTTGAAGTGAAGTACATATTTTTCTTTTTGTCTCTCTCTATTTTTGTTTATAAAAGCACGTGTGTACTCCTTAGTCAAGGCAAGTGAGCTGCATCTTTTTGTCTTTTCCTCATTTTTTTCATTTATAATGCATCTAAAATACATAAACAAGACAGGTGTGCTGCAAGGGAAAAAATAGGATGTTTACCAATAAATTACAAAAAAATGCGGGGATGATATTAGTGTAGCAAACCACAGAGTTTGATATAATAAACTGCATCAAATTTTCAACTACTGAATCACACTTTTCCTACATAATAGAGTGAATCACAGGGCTCCTCGAAGTGGACTGAATGATGACATTTTTCCATGAAAATGAAACCATTCATGCATCTTTAATTGAACTTCTCAACAAATTAATTACAGATATTTTCCAACAACAACAATTCCCACAATAGCGAACTGCACGCGCTGCACGCCGAGCGGCAGACGCACACCCAGTGAACCTTTTTTCGAATAGAAGGGAGGAGCTCTGGACCGGACGTAAGTCGTATTTCCCTTCGCACTCTGACCCAACACAGCACATAGATCACGGAACACAGCAAGAAACTGCAAAATAAGATGTATCAGGGGGCTGCCGAACCACACATCCCAAATGAGCTGCACGGCATCACCGTCCGTACTGCATCTTGTCCAACACAACACACACAGCTCGACTTGGCACGCATGCGACCTGCACAAAAAACACACAAATCTACACAAAAAGTTCTGAACTGTTCACCAAGCTCTGAAGCAAGCAGCATGAGCAAAGCGTCAAGAAGGTGCTGTTCAGTGCATCACTCTCCCCTGGCTGTGATAGTGTACTGCATGTAGGAGGAAGTGGGGCACACTGTTGTGCGATGTGGGCTGCAGTGCCCCATCGACCAGGTCGGAGCTGCTTCGTCGGCGGACACCACGACGCTCACGCGAAACATTAATAGTGGGCTGCACGCTCGAGTTGCGCGAACCACGAGCCACTTGCGGGCGAGCTGCAAGTTCTGAAACTCACCATCTGCGACATGGGCAGCGGCCTCGTCTTGCGCTCGTACAGGACACGCCTGCGCTCACAGGGTGAGGAGCGGCTGCCGGCGCTGGCCTTCTTCCATGCCGGTGGCTTCTACGCCGACCGCCGTGCAGATTAGAAGCAATAGATGCGGACACCATGAGAGGCTACAGAGAGCTGTAGGCAAAGTGAAGGTGAGCTGCATACGCACATGTGGACTCTGACGGGAGGCGGAGGTGCGACCATGGGAAGGCTTGCCGCCATGCTCTGCTCCAGTGGGTGGAACCAGAGGAGTGCACGGGGACGGATCCATCAGGTGAGCAGGGAGGTGCTGCTCCCGCATCCTCGCTAGTTGGTGGCGCTAGCTGCGGGACGGGAAGTGGTTGCTCGAGGCTGGTGACTGCACCGCTGCTGTCCTGACTCGAGGGGCGAGAGGACTACGCGCCGCCTCTGTCATCGGCGCCACCATCCTCCATTGTACACCTGTGCAGCCTCCGCAGGCTGGTGAACCGCACTGCATGGCCCGGCGAACTGCACGCCATGGACCGGCGAGCTCCACGCCGCGTCGGGGGTAGAGCTCTCCTGCAGCTCGCTGTAGCATCATCAGCAGCCGGCGATGAGCTACAGTACCAAGATTTTTGCAAACTCTGAACTGCACGTCGACAGTTTCCGGTCATGGCTTGTTGTACCCAGCAGCGGATCCCGCAAGGGAGGGGAGTGGGGCTGGGCGGTAATGAGGTCGAGAGGAGGTAGGGGGCGACCGAGATGGAGGTTGAGGAAAGGGAGTGGTCAAACGAGATGGTAGTCGAGGGGATGGAGCGGTTGGCCGGAGGCCAGTGGCGGCGCTGCCTGTAACTCCATCGTGGGTTGTACTTGACCCTGTGGAGCTCAGATCCGGTCAGTGCCCTATCGAATCACGGGTGTCCCAATGGTGGGAGGCCGCTGTGAGATCTAGCTGAGGGGTGGCCGTCGAGGGATCCGGCGAGGAGGCCGGGATAGCGCGGGGGTCGGGCGCGCGGTTTTGCTTGCCATTACCGGCGGCGGCATGCCGGCACCACCTACATCGCTGATCAATTGGTCGTGGGAAGTGGGTAGGGGCGCGGTGGAGTTGGTCGTGGGTGGAGTTGGTCGTGGGTGGGGGCTCGGGGTCGGGCGCTCGGAGGCTTGGATCTGGCGACCGGCGGTGGAGGTGGTGGTTCGAGGAAGGAAGGTGGTGCGGCCCGGAAGGATATGGGAAGAAGAAGGTGGGTAGGGGCGCGAGGAGAAGCTACGAGCAGAAGAAGATAGGGTGTTAGCAGAATAAGGTCCCGTGTTATCAGAATAAGACTTTTAAGGGTATTATTAGAATAGACCCATCCTATATATATATGTATATATATATATGTATGTATGTATATATATATATATCAATTAGGCTTCAAGTGCGTACTTGTTAGTTAACCTATGGTTAAAATGTGACACTAAATATGACTAGTAAGTAGTACAGTAGCAGTACTATTATACATCGGTCAAATTATTCATCATGTCCACACATTGAATTGACGTGACAACACGCTGCGCGTGAGGTGACACAAGAATCCCGGCAGCGTGTTCGGGTATTCTGGACTTCATATTTGGAGTACCACTTATCTGTCAAAATCTTTCATCATTCACTTAAAACAGTCGATTAATCATACATTGAGTACCATATAACTGGAATTAACCGATGCAAGTCGAAGAAGGATTGGCCGGTGCTGCCGGGTGGCGTCAAGTTCGATCCCACGGATCAGGAGCTGATCGAGCACCTTGAGGCCAAAGTGAGTGCTGAGAGCGTGAGATCTCACCCTCTCATTGATTTGTTCATACCAACCATCGACGGCGAGCTGGGCATAAGCTACACCCAACCTGAGAAACTTCCAGGTAAGACACCGATCGGCCGTCTACTTGCACAAACATATTCCTTTGTTTATAGCTCTATTTTTCTATTTAGGCGCAGACCTGGTGAATCAATTACAATTTGACAGCTAATAAAAAGTGAAACAAGTGACTGCAACATGCCAAAGATGTTATGAAAATGCCAACTACGTACACTAAAACATGTATTCGACAATACTGCAGGTATCACCCTGAGTGGCCTAAGCAAGCATTTCTTCCAGCGCAATTCCAGGGCGTTCAAAAGGGGCACGTGGACGCGTCGCAAGATACAGTCGGAGTGCGGCATGCGCGCGATGTGGCACAAGACCGGCAATACCTTGCTGGTGATGGTCAATGGTCGGCAGACGAGCAGCAAAAAGGTTCTGGTGCTGCATACCAACAAGAACTTCGACCAGCAGAGGACCAACTGGGTGATGCACCAGTACCACCTTGGGGACCTGGAGCAAGAGAAGGAGCGGGAGCTGGTCCTCTGCAAGATTTTCTACCAGACGAACACTAGGGCCAGCAGTAAAAAGGTTATAAGTTAGTTTGGTATCGGTACTTGTACTACCTTGTCGTCCGCAAGTTGGTATTGTTGTTAATGACCTTTTGGTATGAACTTGCATTTGCTTCCAACCATCATGCCGAGGGTCGACGTGGATATAAAGTTGAATCATTTGTTTCGAAACGAATTTTCACGCACGTGATTTTTATTTCATGGGTAGCATAAGCACCTGCCATTCGAATTCCCAGTTCTCCAATTTTTTTGAAACAAGTGCATGCACTTATTATCACAATGAAAAAACAATATCCCTGTTGCATTCCAGTTATCAGTCTGTACTTGCAGAATTCTCTCATTTATTGAGCACGTATATTATTTTTTCAGGTCGAGCAAGTTCCAACTGGGTTGTAGACTGCCCAGGCTTGGTTTTGTTTTTAACAGGCCCAGCCCATGACGACAACGGGGCACAAAGATCCAGCAGGTATCTGCTAGCCTCTGGCCGGCCAGCGTTAGTTATATTTTGTCTTATAACATCTGCAGGCAATTTTTTTACTGAATCAAACACACAACTCAGTTCTATTTTCCTCTTGAAACGCATGTCCTACATCCATTTTCTAATCTCTACCTATAGTTTTACTAGTTCATATACACGTATCATTATATTGAAAATACATAAATTTCCCTTTTCATATTTACATCCTTATTTTTGTTGTTGTTTTCCCTCCCAGCGCTGATTTTTTACCATTGGTTTTCCCTTAAACCAACTCAATTGTCCCACGTCTTATTTGCTTACAAAAACAAAACGATTTTTGGGCAAATCAATAAGTTCTTAAAAAATATTTATCATTTCGGGATTACAACAGTTCGGACTCCACTGAAATATGCAAAATAAGGTTGAACTTTCTGACCATGGTTCTGGGCAGAAAATGGGTTGTAATAAATTACTTAAGTATTAGCAAATGGGCTCCAAATTATTAAAAAATAGAAAATGGGCTCTATGTTGTCTGCCACAAATTTGGAGGCTGACCTATGGGCCTACTAAGTTCATGCATACACAAGGTTTCACAAAAAAGAAACTTAGTTAACAATCGACTCTACCAGCGTCAGACCGTTAGATGTCAATCTAACGGAAATCGTGCTTCTTCAGTCTCTGATCTTCCTGCCCCAGCCGCCCAAACCGGCGCCGTTGGAATCGCTGCTCCCGCCTCTCGTGGCCGGCTGTGCTGCCAGGCAGGCCTCACGGACCCATCATACTCGCATCCCTGGCCTGTCTATCCCTCTACTCACCCACACCTCGTGTTATTTTCTGGCGACGGCAGCCGAACCAGTCAACCCTTGTACTCTCCACAGCATGGGCAGCCACTACCGTGTCTTCCCCGGCCCCGTGTCATTCCCTTCGTAGGCCTTGTCATCGTCCACCATCCTGGTGCTCTCGGCGCGGCGTCAATGTGTTCAACGAACGACATCCATCGGAATTGGACTGTACATGGAGAGGCTGACAGCTAGGTCCACGACCGTACACAAGGAAATGCCTCCTTATTACGCGCAAAATAATGATTCCTCCACCTGACATCTGGGACCCGCCGGAAGGGCCTCTGTATTTCGTGAAAAAAAAAGTTCCCTCCGCTGACAGGTCGGACCCACCAACTATATCTTCGCATGCAAGGAAGTTCCTTCTTATTGCGCACAAAAAAATGAATACCCCCTGCCAACTGGGACCCACCATAGTGGGAGGCTGACTTGTGGGCCTACTGAGTTGACGGGGACGTAGGGCTTTGTCAACTTAGTTAATATATGAACGATTCTAGCTCTAGTGACTGTACGATGTCCATCGAACGGCTGTAGTGCTTCTTCAACCTCTGGTCTTCTTGCTCCAGCCGCCCAAAGCACCGCCGGTCGTGTCGCCTACTCCTGCCTCCCATGGCCGGCTGTGCTGCCACGGAGGCCTCACCGCCCCCTACTACTCCCACCGCTGGCCAGGCCATCCCTCCACTCATCCACACCCCCTGTTATTCTGCGGTGACGGCAGTCTCACACCGCAGCCGAACCAGTGAACCCTCGTACTCCTCTCCGCGGGGGCATCCACTACCGCGTCTTCCCCGGCTCCATGTCGTCCCCTTCCTAGGCCTCGCCGTCGTCCACCGCCGTGGTGCTCTCGGCACGGCGTGGTCAATGTGGTCAATGACCGACTTCCATCGGAAGAGTACTATACGTGGAGAGGCTAACAGCTGGGTCCATGGCAGCCGCAAGGAAGTGCCTCCTTATTATGCGCAAAATAATTATTCCTCCACCTGACAGCAGGGACCCACTGGACGGGCCACTGTACTTCGCAAAAAAATCATTTCCCCCCTGACTGCTGGGACCCACCGGACGGGCCACCGTATTTCATGAAAAAACGTTCCCCCCACTGTCATCTCGGACCCACCGGAAGTGCCTCTTATTACGCACAAAAAAATGAATACTCCCCCTACTAGCTGGGACCCACCTTGGTGGGAGGCTGACTTGTGGGCCTACTAAGTTGACGGGGACGAAGGGCTTTGTCAACTTAGTCAATATGAACGATTCTAGCTCCAGTGACCGTATGATGTCCATCCAACGGTCGTAGTGCTTCTTCAACCTCTGGTCTTCTTTCTTCAGCCGCCCAAACCAGCGCCGGTCGTGCCGCATGCTCCTGCCTCCCGTGGCCGGCTGTGCTGCTGCGGAGGCCTCACCGCCCCCTACTATTCCCACCGCTGGCCAGGCCCTGCAGCGACAGCAGCCTCACACTGCAGCCGAACCAGTGAACCCTCGTACTCCTCTCCGCGCGGGCTTGCACTGCCGCATCTTCCCCGACTCCGCGTCATCCCCTTCCTAGGCCTCGCCAATGTCCACCGCCCTGGTGCTCTCGGTGCGGCATGGTCAACATGGTCAAGGAACGACTTCCATCGGATGTGGACTGTATGTGGAGAGGCTGACAGCTGGGTCCACGGTCGCAACAAGGAAGTGCCTCCTTATTACGCGGAAAATAATGATTCCTCCACCTGACAGCAGGGACCCACCGGACGGGCCACCATATTTCGCGAAAAAAATGTTTCCCCCCTGACTGTTGGACCCACCAGCTACATCTTTGCACGCAAGGAAGTGCGTCCGGACAAGAAATGATTCGCCCCCCTGACTGCTGGGATCCACCAGCTACATCTTCGCACGCAAGGAAGTGCCTAACAGTCGGGACCCAGCTGGTCGAAGCGTACGTAGCGTTGTCATTCTAGTCGTGAACGTGTACGTACATACTGGTCGATGTAGAGGCACGCACGTGTCATAGTAGAGGCGTGCACGTGTCGTAGTAGAGGCGCGCACGTAGCATGTACACGTACGCACAGCGGCCAGGGTGCAAGAAAGAAAATACGGCCACGTACGTACATACGGGCGGGGTCTCGAATGCCTACTCGCGCATACGTATGGCCAGGGCTCGTGTACATGGCTGGGTTGGAACGGAGAAATAGCATCGTCATCGTGTTCATGAGGAGGCAACGGAATGCGTGGGAGCCAACCGGCCTGGACGGAACAGCCGATGGAAACGAGACCTGGCATACCGCACAATGGAGGAAACGACCTTGTGTTCGACCAGCCACATTCGAAATGAGATCGTGTTCATCGGGAGGGGTCTGGCGTACCGCAAAACGGAGGAAACAGACTTGTGTTGGACCTCCTACAGTCGAAACGGGGTCCTATTGATCGGGAGGGTGTGGTGCACCGCAAAACGGAGGAAACGGACTTGTGTTGGAGCGCTACGGTCGAAATGGGGGTCATGTTCATCGGGAGGGGTGTGGCGTACCGCAAAACGGGACTCCACCGGATACTGTTCATCTCCACCGCCGACCTCGGGTTCAGTTAGAGCCCAGTGCCTCGCACACGCATTAGAGAAATGCACATCGCTCGGCCCCCGACCACCCACCATAACTAGGAACTTCCTGAAATTTTCCTCGCCCTCGCTTCTACCACGGTTTTTTCCGTCATGGATGGCCCAAAGAATGTCATGCAGCTGCGCCTACGTCTTTCCCAGGACGAAAAGCCCATTTTCTGTCAAGATTTTTTGTCATAGAAGTAGGAGCTCACCACATCTATGATGATACCGGGTTTTGTCACAATTATCGTCATAGAAGTGTCATAAGTATGACAGAAAAAAAATTCGTTCGGCCCAAAATCTAACGGATGTGTCTTTTTTTTGTAGTGGGAAGGGGCTTCATGGCATCCATCGCACGATACTTGGCAAGCATCTCGCCACCCGCGTCCGCCATCTCTTTGGAAAAGGCCATCGCGAGCTATGCATGGGCGGCCGCAATTTAGGCTTGGACGGGCTCCGTCGTTGCAAGGTATGCGGCGGAGAAACGGGCGGCTGCTCGAACGCTCTTGGTGATTGCCAACTCTTTGGTCGTGGGTTGCTGACCACTGTTGGAGAAGCTTCATTCAATTTGTGCGATGACAGCCATGAGCTGGGCGTGAGCGGCCTCGACATGGTCGTGGGTGGCCTCCATCAGGGCTAAGTCTGCCACTGGGGAACGAACAGCTCTTGTGCCGCTCTCGCCAGTTGCTATCCCTGAGGTAGATGTTGCTGCCGCCACCTGAGAAGCAACAACGGCCGTTTGGGCTGCCCTGGCCGCTCGGTCGTAGATTGCGGCCACGCTCATGCACCTTGTTAGCACGCGTATGGCGGCTACGGCCGCGCTCTCACTGGAGTGGGCCACAGAAGTTGCCCTCACGACGCGGGTCCACGTGCCCATCCTTCACCGGTGATGATTGAACAGTGAAATGATATTTGGGGAGTGATCTAGTGTGCTTGAGACGCCGGTTGTGGACTATAGCCGACACACCTTCTCGCGTAAGCCATAGGCGTACTGTATATACACCGACGGTGCTCCAAGATATTTTGTGATGCATCTCACACGGTTGGTGATAATAAACTGTGTGCGATCTACTTGATTTTTCATCTTGATTTGAATTACATAATGGGGTCACAGCGGCAATGGATGGTGTTTAAATTGCTACACCTTTTATCTGCAGTGAACATGCAACTATATGTGTGTCGTACAAGAATTGGAATTATTCAGGGTTCATTTGAACATTTTATACATTAAATTGGTTTTCTAGCCATTTCAAGTGCACAATTCAAAATTAAACTACATGCACATGCTCCGGTGCACCAACATGGGTTGTAAAATCATATATGTGTCCATAGGTTTATGCTTATGTCCCATGGAAGAAATGGGGATGAAATTCAAACACCACGACACCGTGGCTCTCCGGCAAACATCGACATACTTGCTTTTGTAATTTTAGTAAATCCAAAATTCGTCCGAAGTTCATGAAACTTGGCATGCTATCATGGAGCAGCATCAACATGTCGTGGTAAATTGTTTTCCCATTTGGGGCAAGTTTGGGTATAAGCTTCTCATAAACCAGAGCTTCTCACAACAAGCATGATGGTTTTGGTAGGGAACATCCCACCTTTGGGGACGATACAATATCCGTTGCCTCTTATTGCTCTCAAAAAATTTCTCGTGTCAACATAGAACAACAGGAGTGTTGTGTCAATTTTTGTGATTTTTCGGGGTTCGTTTGGACATTTTTATGCATTAACTGAGTTTTCAATGCATTTATGTGCATAATTCAAATTTGAACTACATGCACATGCTCCAGTGCATATAAATTGGTTGAAAAATCAAATCTGTGTCCTTGGGTGCATGCTTAGGTACCATGCAAGAAATGGTAATGAATTTCAAACACCAGGGCACCGTTGATTGTCGGCAAAACGCTGAGATACCTGGTTTTTAAATTCTAGTAAATCCAAAACTCGTCTGAAATTCATGAAACTTGGCATGCTATCATGGAGCGGCATCAACATGCCGTGGTAATTCTTTTTGTCCCATTTGGGGCAGGTTTGGGTATATGCTTCTCACAAACCAGAGCTTCTCACAACAAGCATGATGGTTTCGGTAGGGAACGTCCCACCTTTGGGCACGAAACGATATCCATTGCCTCTTATTGCTTTCAAAAAATTTCTCGTGTCAACATACAACAACAGGAGTGTTCTGTCAATTTTTTTTATTTTTCGGGGTTTGTTTGGACATTTTATGCATTAACAGAGTTTTCAATGCATTTATGTTCATAATTCAAATTTGAACTACATGCACATGCTCCAGTGCATATAAATTGGTTGAAAAATCAAATCTGTGTCCTTGGGTGCATGCTTAGGCCCCATGCAAGAAATGGTCATGAATTTCAAACACCAGGGCACCATTTATTGCCTACAATACGTTGAGATACCTGGTTTTTAAATTCTAGTAAATCCAAAACTCGTCTGAAATTCATGAAACTTGGCATGCGGATGTCGCTTGAAGCTACGTCGGTATTTTCCCAAAGAGCAAGGGAGGATGCAGCACAGCGGTGGTAGGTATTTCCCTCAGATATGAAACCAAGGTTATCGAACTAGTAGGAGAACCAAGAAACACAACGTAAACAGCCCCTGCACACAAATAACAACACCTCGCAACCCGACGTGTTAAAGGGGTTGTCAATCCCTTTCAGGGTACGACACCTCAAGATAGGCAAAGGACAAGAGGTAAATTTGTAGTAGATTGATATATTGAACGCCAAATAAAATAAATAAGAATAAATTGCAACAAGATATTTTTGTATTTTTGGTTTAATAGATCTGAAAATAAAAGCGAGGAAAAAGTAGATCGCAAGGCAAATATATGAGAAAGAAGACCCGCGGGCCGTAGGTTTCACTAGTGGCTTCTCTCCAGAAAAGATAGCAAACGGTGGGTAAACAAATTACTGTTGGGCAATTGATAGAACTTCAAATATTTATGACGATATCCAGGCAATGATCATTACATAAGCATCACATCCAGGATTAGTAGACCGACTCCTGCCTATATCTACTACTATTACTCCACACATCGACCGCTATCCAGCATGCATCTAGTGTATTAAGTTCATGGAAAAACAGAGTTATGCAATAAGAATGTTAACATGATGTAGGCAAGAACCGCTTATCTATTGAGTTACGTATAGATCCCATCTTTTTATCCTTAGTAGCAACGATACATACGTGTCGGTTCCCTTTCTGTCACTGGGATCAAGCACCGTCAGATCGAACCCACTACCGGCCCCCTCTTCCCATTGCAAGATAAATAGATCAAGTTGGCCAAACAAAACCCAAATATCGGAGAAGAAATACGAGGCTATAAGAGATCATGCATATAAGAGATCAAAGAAACTCAAATAACTTTCATGGATATAAAAAGATATTACTGACCATAAACTCAAAGTTCATCAGATCCTAACAAACACACCGCAAAAAGAGTTACATCATATGGATCTCCAAGAGACCATTGTATTGAGAATTCGGTGAGAGAGAGAAAGCCATCTAGCTACTAACTACGGACCCGAAGGTCTACAAAGAACTACTCACGCATCATCGGAGAGGTACCAATGGAAGTGGTGAACCCCTCCGTGATGTGTCTAGATTGGATCTGGTGGTTCTGGAATCTGCGGTGGCTGGATGAATATTTCGTCGACTCCCCTAGGGTTTTTGGAATATTGGGGTATTTTTAGAGCAAAGAGGCGGTCCAGGGGCACCCGAGGTGGGCACAACCGACCAGGGTGCGCCTGGGCCTCCTGGCGCGCCCTGTTAGGTTATCCCCTCCGCGGGACTCCCCCCAGGTGCAACCAGGGCCCAACTTATTCCTATTGGTTCATAAAAAATCATCATAAAGTTTCGTGGCATTTGGACTCTGTCTGATATTGATTTCCTGCGATGTAAAAAACATGCAGAAAACATCAACTGGCACTTGGCACTATGTCAATAGGTTAGTACCAAAATGATATAAAATGACTATAAAATGATTATAAAACATCCAAGGCTGATAATAAAACAACATGGAACAATAAAAAATTATAGATACGTTGGAGACGTATCAGCATCCCCAAGATTAACTCATGCTCGTCCTCGAGTAGGTAAGTGATAAAAACAGAATTTTTGATGTGGAGTGTTGTTTATCATGTCATATCATATTCTTTTCTTTATAGCATGGGCATTTGGACTTTTATGTGATTCAAAGCAATAGTCTAGTTTTCACATAATAATTTAGATACTCAAGCATATCAACAAGCAACCATGTCTTTCAAAATATCAATGCTAAAACAAGTTATCCCTAGCCCATCATGCTCAAACATTGACCCCTTCATGAAACACACTCGGATATTAGCTACACCCAACACTTAAGTACGATCATATTGCCTCCTAGTTGGTGCTTTTATAAGAGACGATGGAGACTCAAATTCAAAAATAAAAACTGCATAAAGCAAAAGAAATGCCCTTTGCAGAGGGAAGTAGGGATTTGTAGAGGTGCCAGAGCTCAAAGCGAAAAATATTAGAGATAAAAACATTTTGGTAGGTGTATCCATCCCACCAACGAAAACAACTCAGAGTTCCGAACACTTTCCATGCAATATATGCCATAGGCGGTTCCCAAATAGAAAATAAAGTTTATTCCTTTTTCTACCACACTTTCACTTTCCATGGCTAGTCGTATCCACGGTTGCCCTCCATACCAACACTTTCCAAGGAATTTATTATTTGACAACATAAAGTAAATTCATTTTTGCATTTCAGGACTGGGCATCCCTAAAACCTTTGCCTTACTCTCATGCAATGACAAGTGAATAACCACTCATCGTGAGAATAACACATCCATCATGGAAAATATTAGCCACCGTTACCGTTCCGTGAGCAAAACAAACACACAAAAGAGAAGTTTATTTTGTAAATTAGAGATGGCACATGCAAATTTGCTTAGAATGGCAAAAGAATACCGCATATAGGTAGATATAGTGGATTAATGTGGCAAAATTGGTTTAAAGGATTTTGGATGCACAAGTAGAGGTCATACTTAGCGCAAAATGAAGGCTAGCAAAAAGATTGAGAAGCGACCAACCAAAAAACGAATAATCTCATACGCAAGCATTAAGCATAATTAACACCGAATAATGCACCACAAGTAGGATATAATTTTCATTGCATGATTATTGAGTTTCGTGCATGCATAGGGAATCACAAGCCTTAACACCAAATTCTTACATAGAGCACAATTACTCATCAACATAACTCACATATCACAACATTATATCTCAAAACTATTACTGAGAAATCAAATTTATTTTGTCCAATGATCTTCATGACATATATATTTTCTTTCTTTATCCTTCTTGGATATCTATCACTTTCGGACTAATTTTCATGGGTTGCTTTTCATAAGCCCAAACAAATATAAGTGAAGATCATGAGCATAACATATTTTCTTTCTCTCAAAATAGTTTAAGTGAAGCGAGAGAGAATTTCTTCAAAATTTTACTAACTCTGAAATAAGTCTAGGTGAAGCAAGAGAGCATTTCTTCAAAAATACTAAGCACACCATGCTAAAAAATATATAAGTGAAGCACTAGAGCAAGTCCATTGCTCATAAAAATTTAAGTGAAGCATAGAGAGAAACTCTAACAAGTCATGACATAATTTTGGCTCTCTCAAATAGGTGTGTCCAGCAAGGATTGATGACTTAAAACACAAAATAAAACAAGCAAATACACATATCATACAAGACGCTCCAAGCAAAACACATATCATGTGACCAATAAAAATATAGCCTCGAGTAAAATACCGATGGTCATTAGAAGAAAGAGAGGATGCCACTTGGGGGCATCCCCAAGCTTAGTTGGTTGCTCATTCTTGGATAATAGCTTGGGATGCCGGGGCATCCCCAAGCTTAGGCTCTTCTATCCTTCTTTCATCCATCGTAAGATAACCCAAACCTTGAAAACTTCAATCACACAAAACTCAACAAAACCTTAGTAAAAGAAAGCAAACCACTACTATAAGTACTGTATCAAACCTATTTATATTTTGTTTTTGTATTATATCTACTGTATTCCAACTTTTCTATGGAAAAAACTCATCAAAGAAAACCATAGAGCCGAAACAACACAAAGAATCTCTCGAAACAGAACAGTTTGTAGTAATCTGGAACTTTCGAATATTTCTGGAACTTTAACAATGCTACCAAATTAGGAAGACCAGCGTAATTTGTATATTAATCTTATGCAAAAATAATCAGGGCAAAACCTCTTTTATGTGATTTATGAAAATTATTTTTGTGAGCGCAAAGTTTCTGTCTTTTTCAGCAAGATCAAACAACTATCACCCCAGAAGATCCTAAAGGCTTTACTTGGAACAAAAACTAATTAAAACACAAAAAACACAATCATACCAGTAGCATAATTGTGTTAACACACAAGAACAGAAAGCAAAAAGTAAAAATAAATTTTATTCATTGGGTTGCCTCCCAATAAGCGCTATAGTTTTTACGCCCTTAGCTAGGCATAAAGCAAGGATCTAAGTTTTGTCATCTTTGGTGCTAGATCCATAAGATGCCCTCGTGATTGATTCATATGATGGCTTAATTCTTGTTCTAGGAAAGTGTTCCACACCCTTCCTCAACGGAAATTGGAACTTAATATTGCCTCCCTTCATATCAATCACGACACGGTTAGTGCGTAAAAATGGTCTACCAAGAATAATAGGACAAGACGGATTGCAATCAATATTTAGAACAATAAAATCCATGGGCACATAATTTCTATTTGCAAGAATAATAACATCATTAATTCTTCCCATAGGCTTTTTAATAGTAGAATCCGCCAAGTGCAAATTTAAAGAGCATTCTTCAAGATTGGTAAGGCCAAGCACATCACATAAGGATTTCGGAATTGTGGAAACAATAGCACCGAAGTCACACAAAGCAAAACACTCATAATTTTTAATCTTGACTTTGATAGTAGGTTCCCATTCATCATGAAATTTTCTAGGAATCGATACTTCTAATTCCATTTTTTCTTCAAAAGCTTACATCATAGCATCAACAATATGTTTAGTAAAAGCTTTGTTTTGTTCATAAGCATGGGGTGAATTAAGCATGGATTGCGACAAAGAAATACAATCAATCAAAGATCAACTATCATAATTAAATTCTTTGTAATCCAAAAGAGTGGGTGCAACACTAACTAAAGTTTTGACCTCTCCAAACCCACTTTTAGCAATTTTCTCAACAAGATTTTCACCCTACGAAATATTGGGATGCCTTCTACCTAAAGTTAACTCTTCTCCAGTCCCTTTTTCATCAATCTTATCTTTACTAAACACGGAATCAATAGAAGAAACACCAATCATTTTAAGATCTTCATCACTTTTACCTTCTAATGGGATTGGTTTAGTGGCCATTTGATTTATTAAGGTATCTTGTGCATTGGATATTTTTCCTAGCAAACTTTCAGCCAAAGCATACTTAGATTGGAGATTGCAAACTTCTCTACTAATATCATCAAGTTGTTTTGTGATAGCATCTAACACAATAGAGTGCTCCTTAAGTTCTTCAGTAAAGTACTTGTTATGCTCAAATTGTGTAGTCATGTACTCATTAGTAATTTTCTCAATTTCAAGAAAAATATTGGGGTAAGGAACATCATAGTATTTTCTTTGAGGCATCATAACTACGCAAACAAGAACGTACACAAAAACAAATCCTGCAAGAAAACAGCGAACGGAAAAAGAGAGGCGGATAAAATGACAAATTTTGTGAAGTGGGGGAGAGGAAAATGAGAGGCAAATGGCGAATAATGTAAATTGCAAGGAGATGAGGTTTGTGATTAGGAACCTGGTTATGTTGAAGATCCTCCCCGGCAACGGCGCCAGAAATTCCTATTGATGTCGCTTGAAGCTACGTCAGTATTTCCCCAAACAGTAAGCGATGATGCAGCACAGTGGCGGTAGGTATTTCCCTCAGATATGAAACCAAGGCTATCGAACCAGTAGGAGAACCAAGCAACACAACGTAAATAGCCCCTGCACACAAATAACAACACCTCACAACCCGACATGTTAAAGGGGTTGCCAATCCCTTTCGGGGTACGGCGCCTCAAGATAGGCAAAGGACGAGAGGTAAATTTGTAGTAGATTGATAGATCAAACGCAAAATAAAATATATAAGAATAAATTGCAGCAAGGTATTTTTGTATTTTTGGTTTAATGGATCTGAAAATAAAAGCAAGGAAAAAGTAGATCGCAAGGCAAATATATGAGAAAGAAGACCCGGGGGCCGTAGGTTTCACTAGTGGCTTCTCTCGAGAAAAAGATAGCAAACGGTGGGTAAACAAATTACTGTTGGCAAATTGATAGAACTTTAAATAATTATGACGATATCCAGGCAATGATCATTACACAGGCATCACGTGCAAGATTAGTAGACCGACTCCTCCCTACGTCTACTACTATTACTCCACACATCGACCGCTATCCAACATGCATCTAGTGTATTATAAGTTCATCGAAAAACGGAGTAATGCAATAAGAACGATGACATGATGTAGACAAGATCCGTTTATCTATTGCATTAGATATAGATCCCATCTTTTTATCCTTAGTAGCAACGATACATACGTGTCGGTTCCCTTTCTGTCACTTGGATCAAGCACCATAAGATCGAACCCACTACTGGGCACCTCTTCCGATTGCAAGATAAATAGATCAAGTTGGCCAAACAAAACCCAAATATCAGAGAAGAAATATGAGGCTATAAGAGATCATGCATATAAGAGATCAAAGAAACTCAAATAAATTTCATGGATATAAAAAGGTATGACTGGTCATAAACTCGAAGTTCATCGGATCCCAACAAACACACCACAAAAAGAGTGACATCATATGGATCTCTAAGAGACCATTGTATTGAGAATTCAGCGAGAGAGAGAAAGCCATCTAGCTACTAACTACGGACCCGAAGGTCTACAAAGAACTACTCACGCATCATCGGTGAGGCACCAATGGAAGTGGTGAACCCCTCTGTGATGGTGTCTAGATTGGATCTGGTGGTTCTAGACTCTGCGGCGGCTGGATGAATATTTCGTCGACTCCCCTAGGGTTTCTGGAATAGTGGGGTATTTATAGCGCAAAGAGGCAGTCCGGGGGGCAGCTGAGGTGGGCACAACCGGCCAGGGCGCGCCTGGGCCTCTTGGCGCGCCCTGGTGGGCTGTCCCCTCCTCGGGACTCCCCCCAAGTGCAACCAGGGCCCAACTTCTTCTGATATTTATTTCCCGGCATTTGGACTCCGTCTGATATTATTTCCTGCGATGCAAAAAACATGCAGAAAATAGCAACTGGCACTTGGCACTATGTCAATAGGTTAGTACCAAAAAATGATATAAAATGACTATAAAATGATTATAAAACATCCAAGATTGATAATAAAATAGCATGGAACAATCAAAAATTATAGATACGTTGGGACGTATCACATGCTATCATGGGGCTGCATCAACATGTCGTGGTAAAATTTTTGTCCTATTTGGGGCGCGTTTGAGTATAAGCTTCTCTCAAACCAGAGCTTCTCACAACAAGCATGATGGTTTCGGTAGGGAACATGTCAGATTACGGGTTCCGCAAACCCTTGAGTGGTTCAAACTCTGGGGTGCATGCGGAATTCTCAACCTACCCAGCCTGCCTACTCGCGATTCTCCTAAGCCTAGTGTGACGAGCTCGAAGAGACAAAGAGACACAGTAGTTTATCCTAGTTGGGGCCACCTTGCGGTGTAATACCCTACTCCAGCATTTTGGTGGATTGCCTCGGAGGGCTGAGGATGAACTAGTATAGTGCATGAACTGGCCTCAGGAGGCGAGGTGTTCTTGAGCTCAAGAGAGCGGGTGAGGTCGTCCAGTGAGGATGGATCTGATCCCCCTCTATGGTGGTGGCTAAGTCCTATTTATAAATGGCCTTGGTCCTTTTCCAAAATGTTGGCGGGAAGGGATCCCACAACGGCCGGATTTGAAAGGGGATAAGTAGTACAGCTTAGCCTGACAAAAGTAGTCTTCACGTGCGAAAAGCCTCTTGTTGTGACGTTGTGGTGGGCTCGGTGATGACCTCCGTCCTGCTGTCCTGGCGGTCTCGGTCTTGTTGCACCAGAATGGGAACCTTTGGATGATTCCTCGGGACTCCGCACCTGTGGCTTGTCTCCCTTGCACCAAAGAGGAAACCTGCCCCCGCTGGCGCCCGTCTGGCCTTGGTCGTCATGGCTCACATCAGCTGAGCCTCGTGAGGTGCACCTTGCATACAACTCTCCGCCCCTCAGTAGCCATCCTGAAGAGGCCGATCCCCTCGGTGGTCTTGGCATCGCCACCCCTCGCAAAGCTTGGACCCTCACAAGGGTCTTGAGCTGTTGATGTCGAAGTTGGGCCGTACCAAGCCGTCGATGGAGCCACGCGGTGGGCCGCAGGCAGGCAAGTCTGGATACCCCCATATCTAGAATGCCGGCAGTTGCCCCCGGGCCCAAGGCGCGCTCGGACTTGGCTTCCAGGCGAATCCAAAGGGCAAGGGCGGAGCGCCGCGGGCCCTAACCTCCTGCGGCCTTGATGACGCGTGGTGATTGATGGGACGTGGGCGTCTCCGCTTCCCCATGCTGCCTTGGCAACTGTTCTACTTAACAGAACGATGTGGCATGCAGAAGGTCATCATGGCGTGAGGTCGTGGAGGCTGGCGGTTGGCCTCCCTTGGCTATAAATGAGGGGGAGTGGCAGAATCCCCCGCTCATCTCTCCTTCGTCTTGCTTCCACCCACTTCTTCTCCTTCTTCATCTTGCTTCCATGGCGTCGCCGAGGAGGTTTTCAGCGGCCGAGAAGGGGAAAGCTTCCAAGGAGGGACAAGCCTCTCCACCTCCCAAGAGAGGTCGTGGCCGTCCCTGCAAGCATCCCGTGGCTTCTACGGCGGCCCCTAGGGGGCGCGGGGGCGCACCCCTCAGAGCCGATGCTTCTCTCGGTGCCCGCGATGGCATCTCTTCTCGCGGCGGGGGCCACCGGCTTCGGAGCAGCCCCCATGACAAGGGGAGGCGCGCCGTGGTCATGCGCCCGCCTCGGCCATGCTTCTCCTTGCTGGACGTGCTCCTTGAATTCGTGGTGTGGTCGGACAGCCCGGCCGCCACCTCGCTCCATCTTTCGCATTTCTTCTCCGACAAGCTTCCTTCCTCGGGGCTTGATGGTTTCTGGCTGCTGCAGCAGGGCTTCATGGGTCGGGCCCGAGGTCGCCGCCTCCAGCAGCGTGGTCTTGACCCGCGGCTGGCAGACGTTCGCCCGTGCGTGAGGCCTGGGAGGAAGGTGCACCCTCCACTTCAAGTACGACAGCCTGGCGACCCTCTATGTGAGGGTGTTCAGGGAGGACGGCCGCCGCGTGGAGTGCTTCCCGGAGGATGGCAGCGATGACGAGGGTGGCAAAGGCGAGCTCGATCTTGGCGGCGCGTGCTCCCCTTCCCGCGACGGTAGCTCCTCCTCGTATGAGAGCTCCAGCAGTGGTGGCTATGACCGACCCCCACATCGTCGTGCTCGGGTTGAGGATGTCGGCGGTTCGTCCCGCCGTAGTGCTCCAGTGAAGCTGGAGAGGAGCCCGGTGTGAGGCTGTGGGCCACCATACTTGGACTCAAGACCGGCCGCAGCCGCAGGTCGCCTATGGGGGAACTGGTGGAGCGCTGGGCCATCTTGTGGCGTTGCTTGAGGATGCGGCGCTGGTGTTGCGTTCGTATGCCTTCGGGCCTTCTTTGTTTATTCTTTCCTTTCTCCTGTAGTTCGAAAAGAAAAAGATGGTGTATCCCGCGGGGGCATGTAATGAACTATGGCAGTTATGCCCTTTATGTTATGCTTGCTATCTTGATGCTGTGTTGTAACGTTTGCGCTCTGAGCAAACCAGGATAGGGAAACTTAGCTTGATATGTGCGCAGTAGTTTTCCGCCTCGCGAAGACCTGGCTTTGGGCGCTCGATGGGCCCCCCCTTCCTGGGGAGCTGAAGGTTGCAGACCTCGGGGTCTCAGGAGCCGCCGCGGAACCCCTGCAGGACTGCTTTCAAAGGAAAAGAAAAACTGACAAGCACCTCACTCCTCCTGATGCAAGCCCCCTACCATAGATTAGCTTTGACTTAATACAGCGCGTCGCACTGCTCGGGGGGCACGGATATGAGGGGTGCTGATGCCTGTGAGCTTGATCAAGGGCTCCTCGCGAGGATAAGGCCGAAGCACCAGGGGCAATGGGGTTCGGCGCCGTGTGCGCGCGCGAGGGCAAACCCAAAGCACACACACATGCCTAGCCCCACGCAGGAGGCGCGCGAGAGAAAGTTATGGGCAACTGCCACCTCTCTCCTGCCCTTAGGCCAAAAACGGCTCAGGAGAAGAAATTAACTCGAGGAACAAAAATTTGAAAATACCAAATCCATTGAAAGATCACTAAAAACTACAAGCGACTTCGGAAAGCAAATGAACAGCCGCGTCTGGTACCTAATCTAGTCTTCTCACCAGCGTGGAGCTAAGTGCTGCCACTAAGACGTGGGAGGGAGCCCCCATGAGTCCCCAGGGCGACTCTCAGGAGACTCCGATGCGTGTATAGCCCCACTCATTATTACGTGAGAGTGTCACGAGCGGAGACCTTCACAGGCCGGAGCCTTTCTTCAGGGGTAGAACTTCCGGAGGTGCTGGATGTTCCAGGCATTCTGGTTGGGGACCCCATCCTGTGTCTCCAGGCGCGCGGCGCCAGGCCTGGAGACACGGGCAATCCTAAACGGGACCACCCACATGGGAGAGAGCTTGTGCAGCCCCTCCCTGGAGAGCACCCGCCTCAGGATGAGGTCGCCCATCTCTAACGTCCTGGAGCGAATGTTGTGGCAGTCATACCGCCGCAGCGCCTGCTGGTATCTTACCGCCCGGAGCGAGGCTTGACGGCGGCATTCCCTCCCCCAGCACGAGATCCATCCCCTGCGTGGCATCCTGACGTGCCTCATCGAACGCCAGGACCCGCGTGGAGTGATGCTTGACCTCATGAGGGAGAACCACTACTGCTCCGTAGACGAGGAAGAACGGTGTCTCTCCTGTTGGCTTGGTCGCGGTGGTGCAGATGGACCACAGCATGGACTACAGTTCATCGAGCCAGCCCCTGCCACAGGCCTCGACCTTCTTCTTGAAGGTCCTTGTCTTGAGGCCACTCAGGAGTTCTGCATCGGCCCGCTCGGCCTGGCCATTGCTTCGGGGGTGTGCCACTGAGGCATAGCATATCTGCGTTCCAAGGTTAGCATAGTATGTTTTGAAAAGGCTGGTAGTGAACTGCGAGCCGTTGTCGGTGATGATGCGGTTAGGGACCCCAAACTGGCTCACGATCCCCTTGATGAACTTGATGGCTGATCCAGCTAGGATGGTGCAGACGGCTTCTACCTCCACCCACTTGGTGAATTTGTCGATGGCAACGTAGAGGTATCGGTAGCCCCCTGGCGCTCGAGGGAACAGCCCCAATATGTCCATCCCCCACACCGCGAAAGGCCATGTGAGCGGGGTTGTCTGGAGGCCCTGCGCGGGCTGGTGGATTTGCTTGGCGTGGAACTGGAATGCTTCACAGGAGCGCACCAGCTCTGTGGCGTCACTGAGCGCGGTGGGCCAGTAGAAGCCGCTGCGGAACGCCTTGCCCACCAGAGTGCGTGATGAGGAATGATGCCCGCAGTCCCCACCGTGTATGTCCGCTAGCAGCTCAAGCCCCTGTTCCCTGGAGATGCACCGCAACGAAACATCACTGGGCCTCTTGCGATATAACTCACCATCCTGGATGCAGTACGCGGTGGCTTGGCGTGCCATGCGCTCAGCGTCCTCCTCCTTCTCTGGCAAGGTCCCTTGAACCAGGTACGCCTTGAACTCTTTGGTATAGCACCCCTCCCGAGGCTCGAGCGCAAGCAGCATGCGGGCCCCCGTGGGGTGGCCATAGGCTGGGGTGCCCGTCTCAGGTGCCTGAGGCAAGTCCTCCTGAGGCGGTGCTGGATTCATGCTGTGGGGAGTCGTAGACGGCTTGAAGAGTCGCTCGTCGAACACCCCCGGCTCCTGAGGGAGCCTGTGGGAGTCTCTCTTGGCGATATCATCCGCCTCCTTGTTCGTTCCTCGCGGCACGTGCTGCAGCTCCACGCCCATGAACCGCTTCTCCATCTTGCGCACCTCTTCTAGGTACGCCTCCATGTGCTTGTCCTTGGGTGTGTATTCCTTGTTGGAGAAGTTGACGAGGAGCTGAGAATCACCCTTGATGGTGAGGCGCTTCACCCCCAGCGCCGCCGCAGCCCTGAGACCGGCGACCAAGCTTTCGGATTCTGCAATGTTGTTGCAGACCTTCTCGCCCTGCTGGAAGCAGAGTTGTACTGCATAGTAGAGCTTGTCCTTGGTGGGCGATATGAGGATGGCCCCTACTCCTGCGCCTTGTTGCGCAAATGCTTCATCAAAGTACATGATCCACCCGTCTAGTTCCTCATCTCCTGGTGAGAGGGAGCGGTCCTCGCTCGACCCATGGTCGGGGATGTCGGTCCATTCGGCCAAGAAGTCCACGAGGGCAGCACCCTTGATGACCCTGGTGGTGCTGAACTCGAGGTGGAACGCCTGAAGCTCGATGTTCCATTCTGCAACTCGCCCAGCGATGTTTGGGCTCCGGAGCACCCTCTCCAGTGGGTACTGTCAGTATACTAAAGTAGGGGTACCTTAGTACCCCGAACTTGTGCACGGGCAGTCGCAGCGCCCTGCGGCAAGGCTTGCCGGGCGTCCGCCAAGATCCTTCGCTATTCCCATTACTGCCATTCAAGAACAAAGTGTTAACTGAGAAGACAAGGCCCCGGCAAGAGAAGCTTGCCGGGAAGAACAAGGCCCCGGCAAGAGAAGCTTGCCGGGAAGGACAAGACCCCGGCAAGAGGAGCTTGCCGGGAAGGCCAACCAAGGCACTTCAAGAAACTTGCCGCAACGCCCCGCGCGTCCCGTAAAGGCCCGGCGAGCAGCAAGCTTGCTGGTGCGACAAGACAACGGCCGCGGCAAGGCGCTTGCCGCGGCAAGGCTGCCACTCTGCGCCCAGGCTCCAGCACATCCAACGACGTGTCGCCGCAGGATCGCTCCTGGTGCACGTGGCGGGTGGCTGTGCAGCCATGCGGTGCGAGGTGGCAAGAGAAGCTGACAAGGAGGCCATCGTGGCGATTGGTGGCGCCCCTAACGGTCGTTTCCCACACTGTTGGAGCGACCGGACGGGCATTAAATGCCCTTGTCCCCTGCCGTCAGAGTTAGGTAGGGGGCACTGTTGGTAGTAGTTGTACCAACCTGCGTTTTTACTCTTTTACCCCCCTTTTCTACGCTGCCACCTGTCGGTGACCCCGTTTAACCTATAAAAGGGAGGCCCGTGCGCACGTAGAAGGGGTTCGGTTCGGAGGTTCCGCACTTCGACACCACAGCATACCCACGCTCTCAAGCAAGAGCAAATACAAACACAAAGCAGCAGTAGGAGTGTTATCTCTCCGGAGAGCTCCGAAGCTGGGTAAAAATCCCCCGCGTGCTCTCGCCTCGATCCGCTCTGCGTGCGCCCTCTGCTCCCTTGCCGGACCAGAAGGGGCCCCCTGCCCCATAGGTGCTCGTTCCCCCGCGACAGGTACGCTGAGACAACCTTGATGGGGTGGCCTTGAAAGTAGTGGCGCAGCTTTCGGGAGGTGATGAGGAGTGCGAGCAAGAGTTTCTGAGGAATGGGGTAGCGCACCCATGCCTCGCTTAGTACCGTGCTGACGAAGTAGACAGGGTGCTCGATGAGGGGGGAGGCATCAGTAGAGTCTTGCTCTTCTTGTGGGTGCGAGTCTTCGATGGCTTCACGAGGTTGGTCCTCAGGAGCCCCCCTAGCTGTGGGGTCAATCGCAGCCTCAGGAGGGACATCGACCATTGGGTTGGCCGAGGCCCTAGGCGCATTCTCCTGACGAAGCTCCATCTTGCTCGGTGCTTGAGCGTTCTGCCAGGGGTCCTTGGATGGGCGCTCCTTCCTTAGCGCCACCAGGGCGGTGCTGGCTGAGTGAGGGGTGGCTGCCAGATAGAGCACCAAGGGCTCAAGAGGGCGCGGCACCACCATCACCGGCGGGCTAGCTAGGTATCTCTTGAGGTCTTGAAAGGTTGCGTCTTCCTCCGGGGTCCACTTGAATGGGTCCTTCCTTTTCATCAGCTTGAAGAACGGGAGGGTGCGCTCCCCTAGCTTGGAGATGAAGCGCCCAAGCGAGGTTAGGCAGCCCTCCAGCTTCTGGATCTCCTTCAGGGTCTGCGGGGGGCTCATGTCCTCTATTGCCTTGACCTTCTCCGGATTGGCATCGATTCCTCTATGTGACACCAGGAAGCCCAGCAGCTTACCAGAGGGGACCCCGAACACACACTTCTCTGGATTGAGCCGAAGATCCACCTTGCGCAGGCTAGCAAACGTCTCCTTCAGATCTGCTATCAGGGTCCTAGCCTCCAGAGACTTCACTACTATGTCATTAGTAGGCCTATGTGTTCCTCCCGAGCTGCAAACCCAGGGCGATATGCATCAGCCGCTGGAAGGTAGCCCCGGCATTACGCAGCCCGAAGGGCATACAGGTGTAGCAGTACACCTCGTAGGGGGTCAAGAATGCCGTCTTCTCCACATCTTGTACGGCCATCTTGATCTGGTGGTAGCCCGGGAAGGCATCCAAAAAGCACAACAGGTCGCACTGGGCGGTGGAGTCCACGATCTAATCAATGCGAGGAAGCGGTAAAGGATCTTGCGGGCAGGCCTTGTTGAGGTTGGTGAATTCGACACACATGTGCTCCTTCCCTCCTTTATTGGGGACGATGACGGGATTCGGCAGCCACTCGGTGTATCATACTTCCCTGATGACCCCTGCAGCTTACAGCTTGCGGGTTTCTTGGACGATGAAGGCCAGCTTCTCGGTGGAATGACAACGAGCCTTCTGCTTCACTGGTCGCATGTTTGGGCATACCTCTAGGTGGTGCTCGTTTATTCCCCTTGGGACCCCAGCCAGGTGTTTGGTCTCCCAAGCGAATACATCCTTGTTGGCTCGCAAGAAGTCGACCAATGCTTCCTCTTGGTCCCGAGGGAGGCCAGTCCCTATGGTGAAGGTGGCACTGGTTGTTCCCTCCTCACTGACCAGCACTTGCTTCATCTCGGCTCGGTCTTGGGAGAACAACTGCTTCTTCTTGGTCGGTGCCACTTCTGGGGCCTCCGGACCCCCCCTTCTCATCGGGCAGCGCGGATGCCGCTGACCTGAAGGCGAGCTTGAGGACCTGAAGTGCGTATTTGGTGTCCCCTGCCACCGTGAGGACACCGTTGCTGCCAGACATCTTCATGAGGTTGTATGCAGGGTGAGTCGCCACCATAAACTGGGCCAAGGCCGGGTACCCTAGGATGGCGTTGTATGGCAAGTCGATCCTAGCGATGTCGAAGTCGATGAGCTCAGTGCGGTAGTTGTCGCGGGTCCCGAAGGTGACAGGGTGTCAGATCTGTCCCGGGGGTCTGGTGGAGCCGCCACCGACCCCGGAGAAGAGCTCGGTGAGGTGGAGCCGGCTGGGTGGCACGTACAGCAGGCCGAATGCCTCCGCGGAGAGCACGTTGAGGCTGGCTCCAACATGGATGAGGGTCCTGGTGACCGCCATGCCGCAGATGGTGGGGGTGCAAAGCATCGGGAGCGCGCCTGCTCCCGTCGTGGCGGCCGGATGATCCTCGAGGCCGAAGGCGAGGTCGGCCTTAGGCGCCGTCCAGCCCGGGGGAGCCCCTGAGCCCGCCTGGGCGGTGCTTACTTGTCAGTATAACTGCTTGATGTGGCGGTCGGAGGGTGGTGCCTGCGAGCCACCTAGGAGAGCTGCAACGATGGGGGGCGCCGGTGCCGCATAGCGGGTGAGGAAGAGGTCGCGCAGCTCCTCCCAGGAGGCCACAGAGGACGTCGGTAGATTGAGTAACCAGGCACGCGGTGCGCCTACAAGGGCAATGGGGAGCTAGTTGGCCTTCACCTTGTCGTCTCCATCGGCCGCCCAGAGTGCTTCCTCGTATGCATGGAGGAAGGCGGCCGGATCCGCCGCACCGTCATAGCATAGCGGCATCTCTGGTCTGAACTTGGGTGGCCACTGTACCCTCCACAGGGAGGGGTGAAACAAGGCAGCCCCGGCTCTTCTTCAGAGGCGCTCATCGGCCGGGTCGGCGGAGGAGCACCCGCCATCGGAGTCAGCGGCACGGATTAGCGGACGGGGCAGAAGATCTCCGACGCACCCCTACCTGGCGCGCCAAATGTCAGATTACGGGTTCCGCAAACCCTTGAGAGGTTCGAACTCTAGGGTGCGTGCGGAAATCTCAACCTACCCAGCCTGCCTACTCACGATTCTCCTAAGCCTAGCGCGACGAGCTCGAAAAGACAAAGAGACACAACGACTTATCCTGGTTTGGGCCACCTTGCGGTGTAATACCCTACTCCAGTGTTTTGGTGGATTGCCTCGGAGGGCTGAGGATGAACTAGTACAGTGGATAAATTGGCCTCAGGAGGTGAGGTGTTCTTGAGCTCAAGAGAGCTGGTGAGGTCGTCCAGTGAGGATGGATCTGATCCCCCTCTATGGTGGTGGCTAAGTCCTATTTATAGTGGCCTTGGTCCTCTTCCCAAATGTTGGCGGGAAGGGATCCCACAATGGCCGGATTTGAAAGGGGACAAGTAGTACAACTTATCCTGACAAAAGTAGTCTTCTCCTACGAAAAGCCTCTAGTCGTGACGCTGTAGTGGGCTCGGTGATGACCTCCGTCCTGCCATCCTGACGGTCTTGGTCTTGTTGCACTAGAATGGAAGCATTTGGCTGATTCCTCGAGACTACGCGCTTGTGGCTTGCCTCCCTTGCACCAAAGAGGAAACCTACACTCTGCCCCCGCTGGCGCCTGCCTGACGCCCGCCTGGCCCTGGTCGTCATGGCTCACGTCAGCTGAGCCTCGTGAGGTGCACCTTCCATAGAACTCTCTGCCCCTCGGGAGCCTACCTGAAGAGGCCGATCCCCTCGGGGGTCTTGGAGTCGTCCCCCTCGCGAGGCTTGGCCCCTCACGAGGGTCTTGAGCTGTTGATGTCGAAGCTGGGCCGTACCAGGCCGTCGATGGAGCCACGTGGTGGGCCGTAGGCAGGCAAGTCTAGATACCCCCATATCCAGAACGCCGACAGAACGATATCCATTGCCTCTTATTGCTTTCAAAAAATTTCTCGTGTCAACATAGAACAACAGGAGTGTTGTGTCAATTTTTGTGATTTTCAGGGTTCGTTGGGACATTTTTATGCATTAACTGAGTTTTCAATCCATTTATGTGCATAATTCAAATTTGAACTACATGCACATGCTCTAGTGCATATAAATTGGTTGAAAAATCAAATTTGTGTCCTTGGGTGCATGCTTAGGTCACATGCAAGAAATGTTAATGAATTTCAAACACCAGAGCACCGTTGATTGCTGAGAAAACTGCCACATCCCTAGTTCTGACAATGCCTAGTGCATGCATTAGAGTGTTGCACCATGTTTAAATTTCATTTAAACCTGAGATGGGGATTGACTAAGCCCTGGCACCAAATGAATTCAACTAGGGACAAAATAAAACCTTATTCATTGAACTCAAAATGTCCTCTAAAAATGTTCAACATTTCTGGTTTGAGGTGGAAGCATCTACCACAAATGGTTTATATTTTTGCAGGACATATTTGGTCACTGAATAAAATCATATGTACCTTGCTTTTGGGCATTTAAATGCTAGTAAATATCTTAAATGCCCAAATAATTCTAAAAATAAGTGTGGGCTGTTGGAAATATTCTAAATAGAGCCCCTGATTATTTTCTGGATTTTTAGAGATGCCTAAGTATTTTTAATAAAGCCTCACAGTTACAGAAAAATAGAAAACAGTAATTAAAATAAAAGACAGAGAGAGAGAAAGACCCGTACCTGGGCCACTTACCTGTAGCCGGCCCAGCTCCTCCCGCTGGCCCAGCCCACCTCCTCCCCCCTTGTCCTCTTCTTCCTCTGCCAGTAGGCAGAGGCGAGGCGTGGCGCGCGCCCGAAGAGCTCCGGCCACCTCCTGCTTACCTGCTCGCCGCTGGAGGCACCCGAGGGAGCCACGCACTTCCCCCCCTCATTCCCCACGACCTCTCTCACTCTCCCGTAGCTCTCCCTCGCTCCTCCCTCTCCTCTGCTCTCTCTCCCTCACGCGCCCGAGCGGAGCCCATCGCCGCCGACGCCGTTTACCGGGGCCACAGCCACCCCCTCGCTCCCACTATGCATCCCTGAGCTCCGCCCTGACCTCGTGGAGCTACACACGCGACGCACGCGACCAGAGGAGGCCGCAGTCGACCGGAGCATCGTCGTCTTCATCTCCGGTGCCCGGAGATCGCCGTCGTCAATTCGCCGTTGCAGAGGCTTCCCCAAGCCCACCGAGCTTCTCTCCCGACCCCTCGTGAGCCCCTGTCCATTTCCCCTCTCTCCCCGTGCCCGTCCGTGCCTTCTAACCGCCCCGACTGTCGGAGCCGACAGTTCCTCGCCGCCGGCGATGTCGCAGACGGTGCTAGAGCCACCGTAGCTAACTCCCGAGCACGGCAACGTGCTCAGTACCCTTCCAGGAGCCGAGCGCGCCCACCCGTGCGACCTGCCGTGCTCCCTAGCGCCAACCCGCACCAACCCCGAGCTCCGGCCGCCGCCGCGAGCTCGATTCCGGCGAGTCCGTTCGACCTCAGCCCCTCCCGCTTGCCTAGATGGATGCGACTGAGCGCCAGCTACGCGTAGATGATCGCTGCCGCTGTTTTGGTCGCCGGAGGAGGATTTCCGACCCCCTCCGCCGTCTCTGGCTCCGCCGGCGACGAGCCGCGGGTCAACTCCGGCGGGTTGACCCGGGGTTTGACCCCCTGACGTGTGGGCCCAGGCGCCTGCTTGATTAGGGTCAGATTAGTTAGCGTTAATTAAGTTAGCTAATTAGATAGGCCACTGACATGCGGGCCCCGCCCGGCTAACTAAGTTAGTTAGGGCTAACTAACCTGGTTAGTTGACTGAGACACTGACGTGTGGACCCCACACGTCAGGTTCGCCCCTGACCGACCCCTGTTGACTTGCTGACGTCACGGTGACGCACTGCTGACGCAGTAAATGTTTCTGGAATTTAGATAATTCTTAAATGATTTATTAATTCCAGAAAATAGCTAAAACTTCAATAAATCATAGAAAATTAACCGTAACTCCAAATTAAATAATTTGTATATGAAAAATTATCAGAAAAATTCAAGGAATCCATCTGTACCATTTTCATGCATGTTAGAACAACTTATAGCTGCTGTTTAGCACAAATCAATTAAAGGGCATTTAAATAATCACATATGGAGTTTGAATTTGAATCTTGGATTCAAACCAACTTCATTTAATCTGGTTTTAGGTGCATTAGCCCAAAACACATTCATATTGCCATGTCATAGCATGCATCATATTGTGCATTGCATTGATCGTGTTTTTCTGTATTGCCGGTAATTGTCCCCTCTCGATAGGCGTGTACCGACGATGTGATCGATGACACCGATGAAGAGCTATATTATCTTCAGAAGTGCCAGGCAAGCAAAACCCCCTTGTTCATTCCGATAAAATCCCACTCTCTCGCTCCTGCTCTCTTTTACTGCATTAGGACAACACCGATTCATCTGTTACTTGCTGCGGTAGCTGAACCCCTTTATCCTTTGCATGACCTGTCATTGCCACAGTAAATAGATGAAACCCACTAGCATGAGTAGGAGTTGTTTGAGCCCTGATGTGCCTACTCATTCATGCTTGTTTGTCATGCCTGCTACTGCTTAGAGTTGAGTCAGGTCTGATTCATCGGGGATGAATCAGAGGTGTGTGAACATGTCCTACTGTGTGTGAGCTAAGTGTGTGAACACGATTTGGTAAAAGGTGTCGGTGAGAGGCCATGTAGGAGTACATGGTGGGTTGTCTCATTGAAGCCGTGCTCAGGAACTGAGTTCTGTGTTTGTGATCCATGATTCAGTTACTACCATACATTGGGCCCTGAAATATGACCCCGCTCGACTTCTTATTCACCCTAGTCCTCTGTCCAGGAGTTGCAAGTAGTTTCTGGTGTTTGTAGCTTACTGGAGGCCGTGGACAGCGCTGACCGTAGGGGTGGGCTGTGATGCGGTAGGTACGTGGCACGGTGTACCGGATGCCCGTTTGGTGTCTCGGGAACCCTGTTCACATCGTTTGGGGCTGTGAGCGAAACTCCGGCCGGATCTCCTCATGGATGGAACCCGAATAGGCGATAAACCTGGACTAGAGACTTGAGTGTTTAGGTAGGTCGTGGTCTACACCCACGTCGGCTTTCTCTTGAAGTCTGCCGAGCACATGTCGTGTGCAGACGCTAAGTGGTGGAAACATGTATGAAGAAGTACACCCCTGCAGGGTTAACATCATCTATTCGAATAGCCGTGTCCGTGGTAAAGGACTTCTGGGTTGCTTATATCAGTTCATAGACAAGTGAAAGTGGATACTCTAAAATACGCAAGATAGGCGTGAGTGCTATGGATGGCGTTCTCGTAGGGAGACGGGAGCGGTTCCATAGTGGTGTATTGGTTGGTGAATATGTGGACTCGTGTGCGCCACCTCAAAAGAGTTACTTGCAGTCGTAGTTCAGGATAGCCACCGAGTTGAAGCTGGCTTGCTGCAGTTAAACCCCACCACCCCTTTGTTGATAATGATGCATATGTAGTTAGTTCTGATGTAAGTCTTGCTGGGTACATTTGTACTCACGTTTGCCTATTTTATGTTTTTGCAGAGAGACTTGAGTCTCACTAGTAGTTCCGCTTGGACTTCGACGTTTAGCTTGTTACCTCAGCTACGATCTTGTGCCCCAACAGGATCTGGTAGATAGTCAGGCTTCCAGCCTTTTTCATTTCTAGATGTCTGTACTCAAACATGATAGCTTCCGCTTGTGCTTTGACTTGTATGCTCTGAATGTTGGGTCGTGAGACCCCTGTTTGTAATACCTTGCTCCTCGGAGCCTATTGCATAAATACTTGAGTCATAGAGTCATGTTGTGATGCCATGTTGTATTTGCACATATCGAGCATATTGTGTGTATGTTTTGAAATGCTTGGTATGTGTGGGATCTGACCATCTAGTTGTTTATCTTTAGTAGCCTCTCTTACGGGGAAATGTCTCCTAGTGTTTCACTGAGCCATGGTAGCTTGCTACTGCTCCGGAACACTTAGGCTGGCCGGCATGTGTCCTTCTTCGTTCCTGTGTCTGTCCCTTCGGGGAAATGTCACGCAATGAATACCAGAGTCCTGTTAGCCCGCTACAGCCCGGTTCACCTGAGTCCTGCTAGCCCAGTGCTACAGCCTGGATTCACTCGCTGATGACCGACACGTTCGATGCTGGGTCATGGATGCCTGTCCCTGTAAGTCTGTGCCACTTTGGGTTTACGACTAGCCATGTCAGCCCGGGCTCCTTATCATATGGATGCTAGCGACACTGTCATATACGTGTGCCAAAAGGCGCAAACGGTCCCGGGCAAAGGTAAGGCGACACCCGTGGGAATACCGTGCGTGAGGCCGCAAAGTGATATGAGGTGTTACATGCTAGATCGATGTGGCATTGAGTCGGGGTCCTGACAGCGTTGGTATCAGAGCTTGACTGCCTGTAGGATTACCAAGCCAAACTGGTCGAAGTTGAGTCTAGAAATTCTTTAGTTATATAAGGGAATTGATTGTGGGATGGAACATAAGGCTCTTTTTACTCCTTATACCTCATGGCCTTCTGATCTGAGTCATCATCTCCTCTTCTACGGGGATTAAGAACTAGGCTATCTCTTCTTTCTATCAGGATCACGTGTTACTAATCCGTAGACTTATAGATTGTTGGATTTAAGCTTGAGTTCAGTTTCCACTACTTCCGCACGTTAACTGTTGATCTCGAAACCTTGATATTGTGCTTCTGAGTGGTTATGCCACCATTTTTGTGAATGTCTCAAATCTTTTCTGAGCATTTACAGCCATTATGCTGTCCGAGTCATCCCAGGTTTCTAAGTAGTCTGATGCATTTGCAAATCCTTTCTTTCCGTTTCAATGTTCCCATGGGCCAGATTAACCACACTAATCAGTGAGTTGAGGTACTCCGTTACCTTGACATATATGTTGAAGATATTATTATGACCCTAGGTGTCTTAGGGGATCATCTAGTAATTTAGCAATGCTTTTGTATCCCCAGTGTGATGATTCTGGCCATTATTTTTGAAAGCATCCCGTGATGCTACTTAGTAATAGGTATTCTGTTCCTGGGTTCTTGAACCCGAGATTCACTCTACCTACTTCATGTTGATAGTAATTGCTAGTGCCTTTAGGATATTAGTAACCTTTGCGATAGTCCTTGAAGTCCGTGGTATCTTCTTCTTCCAAATACCATGAACTACTTATGGCAGAAGTTCCTCGTTGAACTGAAATATCACAACAGGATTATTCTTGATGAGTTCTCCATTATATATTGTGGCTCTGCCAGTTCTACCTTTCTGCATGGGTTATCCGGAAGAAATATGTTGAACTTTGTTCGACATGCTAAACCATGCATCCACAACTCAGAAAATCGTATGTTCCTTTGAGTTGTCCCTCTTTACTTGTCTTCTGACCCTCGTTTATCAATTGATAGTCAAGAGTATGCGTGCAATCGTTCATCGATACCTATTACTCTTGTTGTCCGTCAAGCCATTCTATTCCGGAATGACTAGGAGAAACAAACTCCAGTACCTCATCCATATCTAGGATTGGGTCAAAACAATTGTACTCCGCAGATCAAAATGCCAATCCAGCTTTTGCTCTGTTCTACCTTGGAGTATTACCATCTCTATATCAAGAATGTCATGGGAATTGCACACCATTCTATGAACTCTTGACACAGTGATACTTCTCACCATCATTAGTCATTCCTCGGTCTTCGTGTTGATGCAACCGGAATACCGACAAATGAATTGTGATGTGTGAAATCAATACTCCTAGCAACCTTGTTGCTTGGTAGTTAAAGGACAATAATTTCATTCTTAGCGTGTTGGTTTTTGAATCATCCTTCTAAGACTGATCGTGCTACCTAGTCCTTATTTTGGTGCACCCTTCGATTGATGAGTTAGGATCTTGTCAAGTCCTCGCTCATTTGATCATATCATCTTGCCCTGAAAAGCAAGATTGTTCTCGAGCTTAGTAACATATCGGTGGTTCGTGATTTTCCGAAGATCTTCTCGGAAGTACTACCAGGTTGTCACCTGACCGCTATGTTGAGCTCGTGATCAAGTTGGTTTATTGTAAACCACCCTTTCTCCAAGAATCCGTGTTGGATACCCCTGAGCTAGTTGGTTAAGCTAAACGACAACTTGGAGAGTTGGAAGATAAAAGCTTGCCTGACTTAGTTCGTTCCAAAGGGATATTCTTGTGTAGTGTGTGTTGAAAGAAGATGATATCTTCATCGACTGGTCCCTGTGATCAGTTGCTGGACCTATTGTCTTATCAATTCCTTGATTTGAGTGTGGGCTATCGTCAAATCAAATCAGTACCAACGATGCTCGTAATGTCGTCCTACTCGTGGTTGATCCCTCGAGCATACACCATTACATCTTTGGTCTGACCAATGCTATCACCGTGTTCACATGATGGTGGAAGTCCAGTGATATGGAAATTCCGATGAGTTGCTGTTGAGCCCATCAGTAGCATTTTGTCTCCCCCCATGAATCATGTTGAACATCAACCTAGTGTTGGAAACTTGTGTAAGCATTTCTTCGTGTTTCGTTCATGAAGCATATGTTTGGATGAAAGTAGTGACTTCCCCTAATTCATGTGCATATGATGCAAGTTGCCGCCATGAATTCGAGGAAGATTGTTTTGTTTCCTTGGAATCATCCCAAATCAGTCATGCACACGTGCGAAGTATTCTATGGTCTGGAGACTTGCAACCTTCATTCCATATGTGTCCCGAGCACACCAAGCCACTGATTGATTTGTTCAAGGAGAAGAAGTTCCTTCATAAGAGCTAATCATATGACTTATGCAAGGACTTCGTTATCCACGATGATGGTTCCCAACCAGAACTCGGTAGTGTTTTATTGTGAGACTACCATGTGATCATGTTTGTCTGAGACAACATGTTCACACGTGCGTAGCAGAACCAGCTCATGTTTTGGAGCTTGCTATCGTAGTTCATTCCCCGAGAATCTCGCAACGTCATCTCATCGAATTGTGTTGCAAACTTTCATTTTTCTTCCTAGACTCGATGAGTCTGGAATATCCTAACACCAACCAGATCTGAATCTCAGGCAGATATGATGGTTGGAACATTTCCCAAGAACTATAATATCGGTCCCTCGGAAACCGGTAATGTGGATGTCGTGGCCAACACACCCAGCCGGAAGACCTGTTATTGTAGTATCTTGTTTGAGGAAGTTGGCCACCTCCCCATAAGGATTTCGTAGGATTTACCTCCGTAACTGTTCCTTATGGATTCTATTGCTCCCGAAGTCCGACCTTTTACTTGATGTCTAGTTACCAAACCATTTCGATGATTGGATTACACTAGCACATCAAGGAGAACATTAGAAGCGAAGTGCTAAATGTCTCTCGGTCGATCATCCAGATTTTGTTTCCTTGGCCTCGCTAGGATGAAATCTGAGTTGATGTTATCTTCCTATGCATCTGCATCGTCCATCGTTGTTCATCATGGTGGTACGTTGTGTTGCCAGGATCCTTGACACGGATGTTGGTAAAACCTTGATGAATATGGAAATGCTCAAGTTCTTGAGAGCACGCACAAGCGCTAGGTGTTATCATCGGCACTAACTGGGTTTGCTCTCAGTTTCCTCGGCAATGCTATGATCTTTTCAAACAGTGAATTCACTCTCTATTGTTGGATTCTTCCCCAGTTACCAGAATCATTCCCAGCATTTGCATTTTGTTCCTAGCTTGCACCGCCAATGTGCCATTCTACCATGGGTCTCTTCCATTTCCGGTGATAAGCAAAATCATCCATTACGTTGTCTTCAACAAGGTAATTCACATCATCCAAGTCCGAGTATGCCATTCTACCGACCCCCGCCAATCGATTGCTGTGATTTGCCTTTGGCTGATATAGAGAGTCTCAACGATCTCTATATCAAAGGTAATTCTTTTTGCCACTTAAGATAATACTCTACGAATCACCCTCCTCCAGGATGTTTCGTCGTGGTATCATGGCAATCCAACTTCTCGCTACCTTGACAACCGATCACCACATTCTTAAGTCTGGAATTGTTGTCTACCTAGTGAACCTCGTCATCTGCTCCACTCCATCCCTCTAGAGGTGTGCTTCGTCTCTCAGCTCAAGAGATGTTGCTATGTCACATTCCGAGAGTTAATCCTGAGTTGTTCGACTTCGAGAAGATCGATCCTGCTAGAGTTTCCCTTTCCTCTCATTGTCATGTCAATTGGAGTTCTCAGAATAAGACGACAAGACAAAGATGGTGATCGAATCAACGTTCATTTGAAGTGCACCCTGGATCATGAAGATTATACTAGTTTGCGTTTCCCCTTCACCCTACCCTACGCTTGAATCTCGGGACGAGATTTTTGTTTAGTGGGGGTGAGTTGTCACATCCCTAGTTCTGACAATGCCTAGTGCATGCATTAGAGTGTTGCACCATGTTTAAATTTCATTTAAACCTGAGATGGGGATTGACTAAGCCCTGGCACCAAATGAATTCAACTAGGGACAAAATAAAACCTTTTTCATTGAACTCAAAATGTCCTCTAAAAATGTTCAACATTTCTGGTTTGAGGTGGAAGCATCTACCACAAATGGTTTATATTTTTGCAGGACATATTTGGTCACTGAATAAAATCATATGTACCTTGCTTTTGGGCATTTAAATGCTAGTAAATATCTTAAATGCCCAAATAATTCTAAAAATAAGTGTGGGCTGTTGGAAATATTCTAAACAGAGCCCCTGATTATTTTCTGGATTTTTAGAGATGCCTAAGTATTTTTAATAAAGCCTCACAGTTACAGAAAAATAGAAAACAGTAATTAAAATAAAAGACAGAGAGAGAGAAAGACCCATACCTAGGACACTTACCTGTAGCCGGCCCAGCTCCTCCCGCTGGCCCAGCCCACCTCCTCCCCCCTTGTCCTCTTCTTCCTCTGCCAGTAGGCAGAGGCGAGGCGTGGCGCGCGCCCGAAGAGCTCCGGCCACCTCCTGCTTACCTGCTCGCCGCTGGAGGCACCCGAGGGAGCCACGCACTCCCCCCCCTCGTTCCCCACGACCTCTCTCACTCTCCCGTAGCTCTCCCTCGCTCCTCCCTCTCCTCTGCTCTCTCTCCCTCACGCGCCCGAGCGGAGCCCATCGCCGCCGACGCCGTTTACCGGGGCCACAGCCACCCCCTCGCTCCCACTATGCATCCCTGAGCTCCGCCCTGACCCCGTGGAGCTACACACGCGACGCACGCGACCAGAGGAGGCCGCAGTCGACCGGAGCATCGTCGTCTTCATCTCCGGTGCCCGGAGATCGCCATCGTCAATTCGCCGTTGCAGAGGCTTCCCCGAGCCCACCGAGCTTCTCTCCCGACCCCTCGTGAGCCCCTTTCCGTTTCCCCTCTCTCCCCGTGCCCGTCCGTGCCTTCTAACCGCCCCGACTGTCGGAGCCGACAGTTCCTCGCCGCCGGCGATGTCGCAGACGGTGCTAGAGCCATCGTAGCTAACTCCCAAGCACGGCAACATGCTCAGTACCCTTCTAGGAGCCGAGCGCGCCCACCCGTGCGACCTGCCGTGCCCCCTAGCGCCAACCCGCACCAACCCCGAGCTCCGGCCGCCGCCGCGAGCTCGATTCCGGCGAGCCCGTTCGACCTCAGCCCCTCCCGCTTGCCTAGATGGATGCGGCTGAGCGCCAGCTACGCGTAGATGATCGCTGCCGCTGTTTTGGTCGCCGGAGGAGGATTTCCGACCCCCTCCGCCGTCTCTGGCTCCGCCGGCGACGAGCCGCGGGTCAACTCCGGCGGGTTGACCCGGGGTTTGACCCCCTGACGTGTGGGCCCAGGCGCCTGCTTGATTAGGGTCAGATTAGTTAGCGTTAATTAAGTTAGCTAATTAGATAGGCCACTGACATGCGGGCCCCGCCCGGCTAACTAAGTTAGTTAGGGCTAACTAACCTGGTTAGTTGACTGAGACACTGACGTGTGGACCCCACACGTCAGGTTCGACCCTGACCGACCCCTGTTGACTTGCTGACGTCACGGTGACGCACTGCTGACGCAGTAAATGTTTCTGGAATTTAGATAATTCTTAAATGATTTATTAATTCCAGAAAATAGCTAAAACTTCAATAAATCATAGAAAATTAACCGTAACTCCAAATTAAATAATTTGTATATGAAAAATTATCAGAAAAATTCAAGGAATCCATCTGTACCATTTTCATGCATGTTAGAACAACTTATAGCTGCTGTTTAGCACAAATCAATTAAAGGGCATTTAAATAATCACATATGGAGTTTGAATTTGAATCTTGGATTCAAACCAACTTCATTTAATCTGGTTTTAGGTGCATTAGCCCAAAACACATTCATATTGCCATGTCATAGCATGCATCATATTGTGCATTGCATTGATCGTGTTTTTCTGTATTGCCGGTAATTGTCCCCTCTCGATAGGCGTGTACCGACGATGTGATCGATGACACCGATGAAGAGCTATATTATCTTCAGAAGTGCCAGGCAAGCAAAACCCCCTTGTTCATTCCGATAAAATCCCACTCTCTCGCTCCTGCTCTCTTTTACTGCATTAGGACAACACCGATTCGTCTGTTACTTGCTGCGGTAGCTGAACCCCTTTATCCTTTGCATGACCTGTCATTGCCACAGTAAATAGATGAAACCCACTAGCATGAGTAGGAGTTGTTTGAGCCCTGATGTGCCTACTCATTCATGCTTGTTTGTCATGCCTGCTACTGCTTAGAGTTGAGTCAGGTCTGATTCATCGGGGATGAATCAGAGGTGTGTGAACATGTCCTACTGTGTGTGAGCTAAGTGTGTGAACACGATTTGGTAAAAGGTGTCGGTGAGAGGCCATGTAGGAGTACATGGTGGGTTGTCTCATTGAAGCCGTCCTCAGGAACTGAGTTCTGTGTTTGTGATCCATGATTCAGTTACTACCATACATTGGGCCCTGAAATATGACCCCGCTCGACTTCTTATTCACCCTAGGCCTCTGTCCAGGAGTTGCAAGTAGTTTCTGGTGTTTGTAGCTTACTGGAGGCCGTGGACAGCGCTGACCGTAGGGGTGGGCTGTGATGCGGTAGGTACGTGGCACGGTGTACCGGATGCCCGTTTGGTGTCTCGGGAACCCTGTTCACATCGTTTGGGGATGTGAGCGAAACTCCGGCCGGATCTCCTCATGGATGGAACCCGAATAGGCGATAAACCTGGACTAGAGACTTGAGTGTTTAGGTAGGTCGTGGTCTACACCCACGTCGGCTTTCGCTTGAAGTCTGCCGAGCACATGTCGTGTGCAGACGCTAAGTGGTGGAAACATGTATGAAGAAGTACACCCCTGCAGGGTTAACATCATCTATTCGAATAGCCGTGTCCGCGGTAAAGGACTTCTGGGTTGCTTATATCAGTTCATAGACAAGTGAAAGTGGATACTCTAAAATATGCAAGATAGGCGTGAGTGCTATGGATGGCGTTCTCGTAGGGAGACGGGAGCGGTTCTATAGTGGTGTATTGGTTGGTGAATATGTGGACTCGTGTGCGCCACCTCAAAAGAGTTACTTGTAGTCGTAGTTCAGGATAGCCACCGAGTCGAAGCTGGCTTGCTGCAGTTAAACCCCACCACCCCTTTGTTGATAATGATGCATATGTAGTTAGTTCTGATGTAAGTCTTGCTGGGTACATTTGTACTCACGTTTGCCTATTTTATGTTTTTGCAGAGAGACTTCAGTCTCACTAGTAGTTCCGCTTGGACTTCGACGTTTAGGTTGTTACCTCAGCTACGATCTTGTGCCCCGACAGGATCTGGTAGATAGTCAGGCTTCCAGCCTTTTTCATTTCTAGATGTCTGTACTCAGACATGATAGCTTCCGCTTGTGCTTTGACTTGTATGCTCTGAATGTTGGGTCGTGAGACCCCTGTTTGTAATACCTTGCTCCTCGGAGCCTATTGCATAAATACTTGAGTCATAGAGTCATGTTGTGATGCCATGTTGTATTTGCACATATCGAGCATATTGTGTGTATGTTTTAAAATGCTTGGTATGTGTGGGATCTGACCATCTAGTTGTTTATCTTTAGTAGCCTCTCTTACGGGGAAATGTCTCCTAGTGTTTCACTGAGCCATGGTAGCTTGCTACTGCTCCGGAACACTTAGGCTGGCCGGCATGTGTCCTTCTTCGTTCCTGTGTCTGTCCCTTCGGGGAAATGTCACGCGATGAATACCAGAGTCCTGTTAGCCCGCTACAGCCCGGTTCACCGGAGTCCTGCTAGCCCAGTGCTACAGCCTGGATTCACTCGCTGATGACCGACACGTTCGATGCTGGGTCATGGATGCCTGTCCCTGTAAGTCTGTGCCACTTTGGCTTTACGACTAGCCATGTCAGCCCGGGCTCCTTATCATATGGATGCTAGCGACACTGTCATATACGTGTGCCAAAAGGCGCAAACGGTCCCGGGCAAAGGTAAGGCGACACCCGTGGGAATACCGTGCGTGAGGCCGCAAAGTGATATGAGGTGTTACATGCTAGATCGATGTGGCATTGAGTCGGGGTCCTGACAAAAACGTTGAGATACCTGAGTTTTAAATTCTAGTAAATACAAAACTCGTCTGAAATTCATGAAACTTAGCATACTATCATGGAGCGGCATCAACATGCGTGGTAACATTTTTGTCCATTTGGGATAGGTTTGGGTATATGCTTCTCACAAACCAGAGCTTCTCACAACAAGCATGATGGTTTCGGTAGGGAACGTCCCACCTTTGGGGACGAAACGATATCCATTGCCTCTTATTACTTTCAAAAAATTCTCGTGTCAACATAGAACAACAGGAGTGTTGTGTCAATTTTTGTGATTTTTCGGGGTTCGTTTGGACATTTTTATTCATTAACTGAGTTTTCAATGCATTTATGTGCATAATTCAAATTTGAACTACATGCACATGCTCCAGTGCATATAAATTGGTTGAAAAATCAAATCTGTGTCCTTGGGTGCATGCTTAGGTCCTACGCAAGAAATGGGAATGAATTTCAAACACCAGAGCACTGTTGATTGCCGGCAAAATGTTGAGATACTTTATTCTTAAATTCTAGTAAATCCAAAACTCGTCTGAATTTCATGAAACTTGGCATGCTAGCATCGAATGGCACCCGACATGCTGTGGTATTTTTGATGTCCATTTTGAGAGAAGGCGCACTCGAATAATGACAACCAACAAAGTTATTTTGAAAAAATAGCTGCCACTTTAATATCTCAAACGTTTGTATAATTCAAACCGTGTGCGTTCTGTTAACCATTCATGTGATGTGACGTGTCTTGGTTTTAAAGGCTGTAGGAGGTGCCATGCAGACAGCTGCTTGACCTTGACTAAACGGGAAGCGTGCCAGCGCAGTCCAGTGCGTAGGTTGCCGAGAGGCATGCAAGCTGTCCTCCAATGCGCAGGCTCACTGGGAAGCGTGCGAGTTGTACGATGCGCAGTCTCATTCGGAAGCAAGCCCTTTGACTTCCAAGGACGCCCGCCTTGCTCGCATCCTCTCCATTAATGGCGCCCAAGCCGCAGTTTAATTCTATTTTTAAATATAAAACACTCATCGCAAACGTTTTAGTTAGAACACCCGTATGCAAACCGACAGCTTCCCCCGGAAGCCAAGAGAAAATGTGCCGAGCAGGATTTCTGCAGCTCTCGGTCGCAAACGTTTTAGCTAGAACACCCGTATGCAAAGTGAGAGCTATGGTATTCCCCCTTAAGTCGAGGGGAAATTCGCAGCGTAGGATTTGTGCATCCCTTCAACGCAAACGGTTGTTTTGGATGACCCGTGTGCAACCACGAACAAACATTTTGGTAAGATTTGCATCTGTCATATTGGGTATGTTGCCATTTGTCAAACTGGAAAGATTGACATTTGTTGATCTAGTAACATTGTCATTTGTCAATCCTTGTAACACTGCGATTTGTCAAAATATGAAGCAAAAAATCACTAGCAGTATTTAATTTTTGCAACTAAAATTCAATAATTAAGCATAGATTTCGTTCATAGATTAAGTAGTCGTTCTTAATTTATACAAACAGTTCAACTCGACAGCTGAACCGACCAAACTTTTCCCCAATTGTTGCCAACCACATACTGAAATAGCTAGTTGAACTATATATACTAGCTAATGTTAAGTATGTTGTACAGTTCCACCACATCTATAGTCAGATGAACTGAACAAAATAGCCCCTAAATACTACTACTACTACTGCGGTGGGGCTTTGTACTACTTCCGGCTGCCTCTCCTCTACCGAGCGCGCTCAGTAAGAGGCGGAGGAGGAGGAGCCTACCGATGAGCTGGGCAACCGCAATACAGTGCCTGCGGCTGTTGCAGCTTCAGCGACACTCACCTCGAACGTCCTCTGCCGCTCCAGTCGAACCCTATCAAAGCAGTGGTTCTCCTTGTAGATCTCCTGATTCCACGCCTCTGAGGCGGCCTGTGCCGCAGCCACGATGGCGGTAAGGCTCTTTGCATGCTCGACGAGGCGCTCCTCCTCCTGCCACATGAACTCGGTGTAGCGCGCAAGGTCGCTGACGCATGTGCGGGCATCCACCTCCGCCACCCTCCTTTGGGTGGTGGTGGCGGAGCGGGTGATGACCTCCGCCTCCTCCCTCCCTCCTCGTTCCCGCCTCCTCCCCTTCTTCTCGCCTCCTCCCTCCCTTGTCTTTGTTCTTGTAGAATGTAGGTAATTTAAATGTAGATTTTAGAATGTACGCATTGTAGAATATAGGTTTTTTAATAGAATGAATTTTTAGACTATTTTAGGTGTTTTGAATAGAATAGGAAATTTATAGTAAGTGGTTAATAGAATTAGTTTATTTATAGTAAGTGGTTATTATATTTTGTTTTTGTAGAAATCAAGTTTGCCCGCAGTCGTCCCCATTGTCGACCCCTTAAGACCTCTAGTTGAGAATAGCCAAATGATAATGTGTTGTAAATGTGGATGATGAAAATGCTAGTGCTATATAGTTGCCATGTAATTGATGTCGATGATGATGCATTCTGAATATAGAGTATGTCTTGGTGTTCTTGTTTGCAATGTGCCTCCGAGTGGCCAATGTTTTGCCAGAATGTTGATTCATTTCCGTCCCATCAAATTTCAGGCGCTCGATATGTCCTATTTTAGCAAGGTCATGCCAGACTTTTCCATGAATTTAAGCATGACTTGTGCTAGAATACATAGGAAATATCGAGTGCCCCGGATTTTCAATTAATGTTTCAACTATGAACATAGGAAATGTCGGACAACGAAAAGGATTTTGGTATTTGCGAATACTGCGAAGACGAGCGCGACCTGTGCGACAGAATCTTCCTAGTTGATGATAGGCGCTTCAGCATCAAGCTGGACGAGAACTTCGAAGTGGATACAGTAAGTCAAAACAACAAGTCTTTTTTCATAATTAAGCATGATTTCTGCTTCATTTGCTTCAACTTATAATTTTAATTTTTTTACTATTCTACTAGCGTATCCCCTACCATGCAAGAGTTTTTGCCTTGGATAAGATAGGTTTCAGTCCTATGAAAACTATGGAGGTAAAGAGAGTTTACTTGAAGACCGAGCATGGTTATACTTTCGATGCAAAATTATACAATAAAGACACCTACACCTATTTTGAATGCAAAACTTGGTAAGCACTATGCAAGGCTTATGCATTTGAGCCTAATATGGTTATCACCTTTTATATTCGTCCAGAATATGATATTGAAGGTAATAGAGACATCTGGTTCAATGTGCAGATGCCTCCAGTTCTACCATTATGTGAGTTTCTCAACCATATTTATGTCTTCGATATTGTTTATTCAAAAATAGTTGACAACTAATTTCTATTGACAGCTTATTTCCATTCAAGCAAACATGTTCGGTGCTTGGTAGATATGACCGTCCACTATCTCGGGGCTGAACTAAATTGCGAGGAGATAAGTCATTATGTTTCATGGCTTCAAGATCTTGATGTTGTCAAGAGAAATTATTTTCCGGGACTTAAAATCTTAGTACTCAAAACATGCGACCAATAGTGTTCGTTGAACTACGGTCACATCTATTTAGGAAAGATGGTAAGATTTTTACTACTTATCCTTAGTGCATCTTTTGTATACATTATTTTTGCTAAGTATGTTACTATATGATGTTCTTCAACAGGGACTCCCGATGATAGTTCTGCCTCAGTGGATCGATACGAAAGGTCGCATGTCAATGGTTAGCTTACGGCCAAGACATCCTACATTGCACATGAGTGCATTCAGGATTTCTAAAATCGAGAATGCTTAATAGTGAAAGACTGGAGCAGAATTGTGAATGATCACAGAGAAGTGCTAGGGGGCAGCAATTAGAAGCACAGCCCACAATTAGGAGACAGGTTCATCTGCATGCTCCAATATGATGAAGCAGGAGAGCTACACATGTTCTATGCTATTTTACCTAAGAGAGAGCAGCTGGAGTGATTAGCTAGCTAGAATGAGTTTGAAGATGATGATGTGCTACACTATGACTATGATGATTAAATAGCTAGTGTTGGTGGTAATGACATGATGATTAAATAGCTAGTGTTGCCGACAATAAGTACCGAGTGGTCGGCTTCAACCTCGAGTACACCATCGGTCGTGTCGGGCATGATCAGAAGGTTGTTGTTGCCCAGTTGTGCATGCGACATGACGTCCTCGTCTACCACTACCACCTTGCCACAAGGCCTTGCGAGCGTTTCTCCAGGTTTATCAACAGCTCCGACTACAGTTTCGCTGTGGTGGACACCACCAATGATCTAAAAGCGCTCAAGGTTTCTGACTTGAAATGCCCAAATCTTGTCAACATCCAACACCACTACAAGGTCTGGGGAAGCGACAAAAATAAACTGAACTTCCTGGTTGACCTTGCCTGGGCCATCATCGGCCCCTACTACATGAAGATGAAGAATGAGAGCAATAAGGACAAGAAGGCCTGGCACAGTGTGTGGCATGAGAGACTGGATGAACAACATGTCAAGTACACGGCCATGGACACATATACAAGCTACGAGATGTACAGGCGGATCATTGACATGAGGAAGTGTCTTCTTCCTGCCCTAGACGAGGGATCGAGCCACAGAGCAGTGGCGGGAGTGTCACAAGAAGTAGATGACTAGACGACCGTTTCTTCTACTTTAGAATGCATGCAATTGTTTATTGAGGTGTGTGCGAATGATCTGTATAGTCACTTATGTAATTGGATGTTTATTTCAGTTATATATATATACATGTTATTCTACTGTAGATAGAGCAAATCACACGGCTTCTTAGCAGCAATCGTCTCTGTTATTATTGGTCTTTGCACACATTTCTGATTACGGAACTGTTTGCCGCGTATCACACACATCTTGTTCAGTTGAACCGTTTCCATTGTGTTGCCTAATCACACACAGTTCATCCTAGTGAATTGTATGTTGTATATCGCACACGCCTTCATCTGCTGCCCGTTTCTTTTGTTCCTCCTCATCCCAAACAGTTAATTGAACTGAACCGTATGCCCTGCATCGCACACACAACTAAAATCTGAATCGTGTTTGATGCATCCATCATCGCAAACATTTTGCACCTTTTTTGACAGGTTTTTTACACCACCATTTGCGATTATGGCATCGCATACAGTTTCGTCGAAGGGTCTCTGATCGTAGTGTCGTGTTTGGACCATCCTGCAGTAGTGGGAGCATAGCCAGACTATGTGATTTTGTAGGGATAAGCTTTCTTTGGCCAGGTTATTTTGAGAAGACATAATTGCCTTGTTAGTATGGTTGAAGTATTATTGTTTTTAAGTCAATATTAAAATTTTGTTTTGAATCTTATGGATATGAACATTCATGCTGAAATAAAGAAAATTACATGGATAAATATGTTAGGTAGCATTCCACACCAAAAATTATGTTTTTATCATTTACCTACTCGACGACAAGCAGGAATTAAGCTTGGGGATGCTTGATACGTCTCCAACGTATCTATATTTTTTTATTATTCCATGCTATTATATTATCTGTTTTGGATGTTTAATATGCATTAAGATGTTATTTTATATTATTTTTGGGACTAACTTATTAACCTAGGGCCTAGTGCCAGTCCCTGTTTTTTCCTTGTTTTTGAGTTTCGCAGAAAAGGAATACCAAACGGAGTCCAAACGGAATGAAACCATCACGATGATTTTTCTTGGACCAGAAGACAACCAGGACACTTGGAGATGAATTCGGAGGATCCACGAGGCGGCCACAAGGACGGAGGGCGCACCCAGGGGGTAGGCTCGCCACCACCCTTGTGGGTCCCTCGTGCCTCTGCTGACCTAATTCTTTCGCCTATATACTCCCAAATAACCCCAAACCACCAAAGGCACCCACACACACTCTCACCCTTCCATCATTGCTAGCCTCTCTAGTACCGCACAACTTTCGCCGGTACCATAAACCCACCATATACCTTCCTCAAAATAGCCACCATACCTACCTGTTATGGCATTTCCATAGCCATTCCGAGATATATTGCCATGCAACTTTCCACCTTTGGTGGGTGCCTTTGGTCGTTTTTGTGGATGCCTCTAGTGGTTTGGGGATATTTGGGAATATATAGGTGAAAGAATTAGGTCAGGAGAGGCGCGAGGGGCCCACAAGGGTGGCGGGCGCACCCTCCGTCCTTGTGGCCACCTCGTGGCTCCTCTGACTTCATCTCCAAGTCTCCTGGTTATCTTCTGGTCCAAGAAAAATCATCGCGAAGGCTTCATTCCATTTGGACTCCGTTTGGTATTCCTTTTCTACGAAACTCAAAAACAAGGAAAAAACAGGAACTGGCACTGGGCCCTAGGTTAATAGGTTAGTCCCAAAAATAATATAAAATAGCATATTAATGCATATAAAACATCCAAAACAGATAATATAATAGCATGGAACAATCAAAAATTATAGATACGTTGGAGATGTATCAGGGATACAGTATTTGTCTATGTATTCACACATGTATTTAAGTTTCTGATCAATACAATTCTAGCATGAATAATAAACCTTTATCATGAATAAGGAAATATAATATAACAACTTTATTATTGCCTCTAGGGCAGATTTCCTTCATTTGTTGCCAAGAATGGATCCTTTCTAGAGAAGGAGTTTCTTTCGAAAGAAGAGAGTGGGAGGAAAGTTGATGAGGTAATTGTACCTTCTCTCGAATTGGAAAGTAGCACATGAGAGAAAACCGTTCCCGTGATGCCTACACCAACTAGAGAGGAATCTAATGATGATGATCATGAAACTTCAGATCAAGTTACTACGAGACCTCGTAGGTCGTCCAGAACATGTTCTGCACCAGAGTGGTATGGTAATCCTATCATGGAAGTCATGGTATTAGACCATGGCGAACCTACGAACTATGAAGAAGCTATGATGAGGCCAGATTCTGATAAATGGCTTGAGGCCATGAAATCTGAGGTAGGATCCATGTGTGAGAACAAAGTGTGGACTTTGGTGGACTTGCCTGATGATCGGCAAGCCATTGAGAATAAATGGATCTTCAAGAAGAAGACAGACGCTGATAGTAATGTTACTATCTACAAAGCTCGACTTGTCCCAAAAGGTTTTTGACAAGTTCAAGGGATGACTATGATGAGACTTTCTCACCCGTAGCAATGCTTAAGTATGTCTAAATCATGGTAACAATTGCCGCATTTTATAATTATGAAATCTCGCAAATGAACATCAAAACTGCATTCCTTAATGGTTTTCTTAAAGAAGAGTTGTATATGATGCAACCAGAACGTTTTGTCGATCCTAAAGGTGCTAATGAAGCGTGCACGCTCCAGCGATCCATCTATGGACTGGTGCAAGCATCTCGGACTTGGAATATATGCTTTGATGAGGTGATCAAAGCATATGGTTTTATACAGACTTACGGTGAAGCCTGTATTTACAAGAAAGTGAGTGGGAGCTCTGTAGCATTTCTGATATTATATGTGGATGACATATTGTTGATTGGAAATGATATAGAATTTCTGGATAGCATAAATGATACTTCAATAAGAATTTTTCAATGAAAGACCTTGGTGAAGCTGCTTATATATTGGGCATCAAGATCTATAGGGATATATCGAGAAGCTTAATAGGACTTTCACAAAGCACATACCTTCACAAAGTTTCGAAGAAGTTCAAAATGGATCAGTCAAAGAAAGGGTTCTTGCTTGTGTTACAAGGTGTGAAATTGAGTCAGACTCAAAGCCCGACCACTGCAGAAGATAGAGAGAAAATAAAAGTCATTCCCTATGCCTCAGTCATAGGTTCTATCATGTATCTTGTGCTGTGTACCAGACCTGATGTGTGCCTTGCCATAAGTTTGGCAAGGAGGTTGTGACGCCCAGGTAATCAAGCTACAGTAACCCTCTGGTAATGATGCCATGTCACCTTGATTACTGTTGATAATCTCGTGTTAGTTCAGAACGGATCCAAATTCAAATTTGAATTAAAGTCAAAACAATTAAAGTTTTCAGAAGTCAAAACTAAATTATTCCTAATGTGTCAAATAATCCATAATAAATGTTGGTGAAGAAGTCATCTTTTAATAAAATACTTAAATGCACTAAATAAACTAAAACAGCGATAAAACAATTATCTAATATGCTTTTGAAATAATAAGCAAATGCAAAATATTTCATTTAAAGTGCCAAAATATTTGGGGTTGTGTCCTATTTAATAACACCAAATTAGTTGTCGCTTTAAATTTTTATAAAACTAAAATAAAAGAAAACAGAAAATAAATAGAATTAAAAAAGAAGAAAAGAAAATAGAACAAAAAACGAAAAGAACCCCCCCCCCCACTGGGTGATAACCCACAAGTATAGGGGATAATTGTAGCTCTTTCTATAAGTAAGAGTGTCAAACCCAACGAGGAGCTAAAGGTATAACAAATATTCTCTCAAGTCCTATATGCCACTCATACGACTCTACGCACGCTTGGTGTTCGCTTTACCTAGAACAAGTATGAAACTAGAAGTAATTTGTAGGTGTTGTTGGATAGGTATGCAAGATAATAAAGAGCACGTAAGTATAAACTAGGGGCTGTTTATATAAAGAAGCAATAAAGTAAATATAGTGAGTGTGGAAAAGTGGTGGAAGGAGTTTTAAAATTGTCCCTAAGCAATTGACTAGGTTACTAGACCGATAGCAAGTTTTATGTGGGAGAGGCATAAGCTAACATACTTTCTCTTCTTGGATCATATGCACTGATGATTGGAACTCTAGCAAGCATCCGCAACTACTAAAGATCATTAAGGTAAAACCTAACCATAGCATTAAAGTATCAAGTCCCTTTTATCCCATACGCCACAATCCCCTTACTCGGGTTTAAGCTTCTATCACTCTAGCAACCCACTATAAGCGAATCATGAACATATTGCAACACCCTACAGAGGGAATCCCTCATGCTTGCGCGACATGGAGGGCACAATAGGACAACAATATAACCACAAGCAAACTAAAACCAATCATAGCAATTCATCAATCACCGATAGGACAACGAAAATCTACTCAGACATCATAGGATGGCAACACATCATTGAATAATAATATGAAGCATAAAGCACCATGTTCAAGTAGAGGGTACAACGGGTTGCGGGAGAGTGGACCGCTGAATATAGATGGGGGAAGGTGATGGAGATGTTGGTGAAGATGGCGAGGGTGTTGGTGTAGATCGCGGTGATGATGATGGCCCCCGGCAGCGCTCCGGCGCCACCGGAAGCAAGGGGGAGAGAGCCCCCTTCTTCTTCTTCTTCCTTGACATTCTCCCTAGATAGGAGAAGGGTTTTCCCTCTGGTCGTTGGCTCCCATGGCGTGGGAGGGGCGAGAGCCCCTCCGAGATTGGATCTGTCTCTCTGTCTCTCTCTATTTCTGCGTGCTCAGATTCTGCCGTTTCACCGTTTCTTTTATATCCGGAGATCCGTAACTCCGATTGGGGTGAATCTTTCGCCTAGATTTTTCTCATAAAATTAGCTTTATTGCGGCAAAAAAGAGCGTCAACCGCCTTACGGGGTGCCCACGAGGGTCCAGGACGCGCCTGCCCCCCTGGGGCACGCCCCCTGCCTCGTGGGCCCCTCGGGCACCGTCTCGCGTTGATTCTTCCTCCCAAAAATTACAAATATTCCAAAATAATTCTCCGTCCGTTTTTATCCCGATTGGACTCCATTTGATATTGGGTTTCGGTGAAACATAAAACATGCAACAAATAGGAACTGGCACTGGGCACTGGATCAATATGTTAGTCACAAAAATAGTATAAAAGGTTGCCAAAAGTATATGAAAGTTGAATAATATTGGCATGGAACAATCAAAAATTATAGATACGACGGAGACGTATCAGCATCCCCAAGCTTAATTCCAGCTTCCAGAACGTTATCCCTACAAAATCATATAGTCTTGTATGCTCCCTTTTCTTAACACAAGGTACCCCTCATGCCTAACCCGGTGTCAGCCAAGCAATTGTTTCATACTTTAGTTTTCTCAAAAAAATTCAACCTTCACGCAATACATGAGCGTGAGCCATGGATATAGCACTATGGGTGGAATAGAATATGATGGTGGAGGTTATGTGGAGAAGAGAAAAAGGGAGAATTCTCACATCGACGCGGCTAATCAACGGGCTATGGAGATGCCCATCAATTGATGTCAATGCGAGGAGTAGGGATTGCCATGCCACGGATGCACTAGAGCTATAAGTGTATGAAAGCTCAAACTGAAAACTAAGTGGGTGTGCATCCAACTTGCTTGCTCATGAAGACCTAGGGCATTTGAGGAAGCCCATCGTTGGAATATACAAGCCAAGTTCTATAATGAAAAATTCCCACTAGTATATGAAACTGACAACATAAGACACTCTCTATATGAAGAACATGGTGCTACTTTGAAGCACAAGTGTGGTAAAAGGATAGTAGCATTGCCCCTTTTCTTTTCTTTTTTTGGATGGGCTTCTTTGGCCCCCTTTTTTTATTTAGGCTTATTCGGCCTCTCCTTTTTTATGGGGCAATGCTCTATAATGATGATCATCACTCTTTATTTACTTACAAGTCAATATTACAACTCGATATCTAGAACAAAGATATGACTCTATATGAATGCCTCCGACAGTGTACCGGGATGTGCAATGATCTAGCATAGCAATGACATCAAAAAAAGGACAAGCCATGAAACATCATGCTAGCTATCTTACGATCATGCAAAGCAATATGACAATGAATGCTCAAGTCATGTATATGCTGATGATGGAAGTTGCATGGCAATATATCTCGGAATGGCTATGGAAATGCCATGATAGGTAGGCATGGTGGCTGTTTTGAGGAAGATATAAGGAGGCTTATGTGTGATAGAGCGTATCGTATCACGGGGTTTGGATGCACCGGCGAAGTTTGCACCAACTCTCGAGGTGAGAAAGGGCAATGCACGGTACCGAAGAGGCTAGCAATGATGGAAGGGTGAGAGTGCGTATAATCCATGGACTCAACATTAGTCATAAAGAACTCACATACTTATTGCAAAAATTTATTAGCCCTTGAAACAAAGTACTACACGCATACTCCTAGGGGGAGGTTGGTAGGAGTTAACCATCGCGCGCCCCCGACCTTCACACAAAGATAAACAATCAAAATACAATGCGCGCCAATTTGATTACATAGTTAGTAGACCATACGTGCATGCTTCGGGAATCACAAACCTTAACACCAACATCCTTACTAAACACAACCATCTGCTAGTACCTCCCACATATTATCATCTCTATATTGCAAAACTATTGCAAGGAATCAAACATATCATATTCAGTGATCTACAAGTTTATGTAGGATTTTATGACTAACTATGTGAATGACCAATTCTTGTCATCTCTCTAAATAGATATAAGTGAAGCAAGAGAGTTTAATTCTTTCTATAAAATATATGCCCACGCTCTAACAAGTATAAGTGAAGCAAAAGAGCATTCTATAAATGGCGGTTTTCTATGTGAAGAGAAACAGGCAATCCAAACTTCAAATGATATAAGCGAAGCAAATGAAGCATTCTATAAAGCCATACTCAAAAAATTTAAGTGAAGTGCAATGAGAATTCTAGAAATCAACCAAGTACTATCTCATACCAGCATGGTGCAAAAAATAAAAGTGAAAACTAAATGCAAAAGACGCTCCAAGATTCACACATATCACATGAACGAAACGAATTCGAAAACATACCGATACTTGTTGAAGAAAGAGGGGATGCCTTCCAGGGCATCCCCAAGCTTAGATGCTTGAGTCTCCTTGAATATTTACTTGGGGTGCCTCGTGCATCCCCAAGCTTGAGCTCTTTCCTCTCTTCCTTTTCCTCATATCGAGACCTCCTTGATTAGACACTTCATCCACACAAAACTTCAATAGAAAACTCGGTAAGATCCGTTAGTATAATAAAGCAAATCACTACTCTAAGTACTGTTGAAAACCAATTCCTATTTTGTTTTTGCATTGTGTCTACTGTAATATAGCTTTTCCATGGCTTAATCCACTGATATAAATTGAAAGTTTCATCAAAACAAGCAAACTATGCATCAAAAACAGAATCTTTCAAAAAGAGAACAGTCAGTAGCAATCTGAACATTCACCATACTTATGGTACCCCAAAAATTCTACCAAAATTAGGACAAGTAAAAAATTTGTTCGTAAATACAGTGCAAAAAGAATCAGAACCGTTTGACGTTCCAGTTAAAAACGTAAAATCACGCACTACAGCCAAAGTTTCTGTCCTGCACCGTACAAACCAACAAGCATTGTAAACATCCTAAAAGCAAACCTTGGCACATTATTTTTATAATACAATGGAATTGTACAAGGTGGTAATTATTTTTGATGAAAAGTTTTTGTAATCAAGATTCACAAAGTTTCCGTGAGCATGAACAAAGTTCAAGGAGCTCCCCCACTTCAACAATGCTTGTCTTTCTCACTTTCACTTTCCTTTTTGAAAAGTTTTGGGTTCCCCTCTTTTTTTAGACTATATAAAAGCACTCAACAGAAATAAATGACTCTCTAAAACTTCCGGGTTGTCTCCCTGGCAGCGCTTTCTTTAAAGCCATTAAGCTAGGCATATAGTGCTCAAGTAATGGATCCACCCGGATCCCAAGGTATATCAAAGCCAATTTTAATTAACAATGATTTGTAATTTAGTAGTGAGCACAAAGTAACATGTATCATGCAACAAGGAAGTCTAACTCTCTTCCTATGCATCAGCATGTCATAAGAGAATAATTCATGCACACACAGTAAAGTCCAATGCATAGTATAAGTAGTTTCTTGCAATTTTATCATATTGGAAACATAGAGAGGCGGAGATATAGTTCCTCTCTCATAATAATTGCAAGTAGGAGCAGCAAGCACATGCATATTACATTCATCAAAATTATCATGTGCAATGGTAAAAGGCACCCCATCAATATAATCCTTAATAAGCACAAACTTCTCTGATACAGTGTAGTTTGGAGAATTCAGAAAGATAATAGGACTACCATGTGTGGGTGCGATAGCAACAATTTCATGTTTAACATAAGGAACTATAGCAAGTTCATCTCCATAAGCATAATTCATATTGGCATCTTGGCCACAAGCATAGCAAACATCATCAAAAAGGGATATCTCAAGAGAATCAACGGGATCATAACAATCATCATAGCAATCATCCTTTGGTAAGAACGAAGGGGAATTAAACAATGTATGAGTTGAAGAGTTACTCTCATTAGAAGGTGGGCACGGGTAGCTAATCCGCTCTTCCTCCTTTTTGTTCTTCGCTCTCCTCATCATCTTTTTCATCCAATGAGCTCACAATTTCATCAACTTCTTCTTCCATAGACTCCTGCAAAATATTAGTCTCTTCTTGGACAGCGGAGACTTTCTCAATATATGGTTTAACATAGGGAATAGAAGCATAATTATCATAACAATATTCAAGTATGGCAAAAGAGTGGCATCATACTTTTTAATCATAGAAGCAATTACATAAGCACCCTTAAAAGCAACAAATTCTTCAATTTGTCGAACATCATAGTAATTATAAACACCCTTAGCATATGAAGATATGATTCCATTATCAATAAACTCACATTGGTGGGGAAGGTGTTTCTTAGGGTTTTCAGAACAACAAGTAATATCATATATTTCACATAAATTCCAAGCATAGCATTGCAAACGATGAATTTGATCCAGTAAAAGTTTCCCTTTTTCAGATATACGGTGTCGCACATAACAAGCATGCTCATCTAAAGATTTTCCCTCAACTAAGCTAGTTGGGGTTTCAGCACGAGCATAAAGGGATCGAAGATGATCCAAGTAAAAAGCTTCAGGAATGTGATAGATTTTAAGTGGTTCTTCAACCATTGGTGTAGTAGGTACAACTAATTTTTTGGGTATTTTGCATTTCCTACCCATAACTAAAGATAGAAAACAACTAAGAATAGCAAATAAAAATTACTTAGTAACAAAGCAAACAAGCACACACGAGAACATTCACCCCACGCTATGACTCCCCAGCAACGGCGCCAGAAAAAGGTCTTGATAACCTACAAGTATAGGGGATAATTGTAGCCTCTTTCGATAAGTAAGAGTGTCGAACCCAATGAGGAGCTCAAGGTAGAACAAATATTCTCTCAAGTCCTATCTGCCACTGATACGACTCTACGCATGCTTGGTGCTCGCTTTACCTAGAACAAGCATGAAACTAGAAGTAATTTGTACGTGTTGTTGGATAGGTTTGCAAGATAATAAAGAGCATGTAAATATAAACTAGGGGCTGTTTAGATAAAGAAGCAATAAAGTAAATATAGCGAGTGTGGAAAAGTGGTGGTAGGAGTTGTGAAATTGTCCCTAAGCAATTGACTACGTTACTAGACCGACAACAAGTTTTATGTGGGAGAGGCATAAGCTAACATACATTCTCTTCTTGGATCATATGCACTTATGATTGGAACTCTAGAAAGCATCCGCAACTACTAAAGATCATTAAGGTAAAACCCAACCATAGCATTAAAGTATCTAGTCCCTTTATCCCATACGCCACAATCCCCTTACTCGGGTTTAAGCTTTTGTCACTCTAGCAATCAACTATAAGCGAATCATGAACATATTGCAACACCCTACAGCGGGAATCCCTCACGCTTGCGCGACACGGAGGGCACAATAGGACAGCAACATAACCACAAGCAAATTAAACCATTCATAGCAATTCATCAATCACCGATAGGACAACGAAAATCTACTCAGACATCATAGGATGGCAGCACATCATTGAATAATAATATGAAGCATAAAGCACCATGTTCAAGTAGAGGGTACAACGGGTTGCGGGAGAGTGGACCGCTGAATATAGATGGGGGAAGGTGATGGAGATGTTGGTGGAGATGGCGGGGGTGTTGGTCTAGATCGCGGTGATGATGATGGCCCCCGGCAGCGCTCCGGCACCACCGGAAGCAAGGGGGAGAGAGCCCCCCTTCTTCTTCTTCTTCCTTGACCTTCTCCCTTGATGGGAGAAGGGTTTCCCCTCTAGTCCTTGGCTCCCATGGTGTGGGAGGGGCGAGAGCCCCTCCGAGATTGGATCTGTCTCTCTGTTTCTGCGTGCTCAGATTCTGCCCTTTCACCGTTTCTTTTATATCCGGAGATATGTAACTCCGATTGGGGTGAATCTTTCGCCCAGATTTTTCTCATAAAATTAGCTTTCTTGCGGCAAAAGAAGAGTGTCAACCGCCTTACGGGGTGCCCACGAGGGTCCAGGGCGCGCTCCCTGCCTCGTGGCCCCCTCGGGCACCGTCTCGCGTTGATTATTCCTCCAAAAAATCACAAATATTCCAAAATAATTCTTCGTCCATTTTTATCCCATTTGTACTCCGTTTGATATTGGGTTTCTGCGAAACATAAAACATGCAACAAAAAGGAACTGGCACTGGGCACTGGATCAATATGTTAGTCCCAAAAATAGTATAAAAGGTTACCAAAAGTATATGGAATTGAATAATATTGGCATGGAATAATCAAAAATTATAGATACGACGGGGACATATCACTGGGCCTCGGCCCAGCTGGCCACTGGGCAAGCCAGGCCAGCCTAGCCGGCGCCCCCATAACCCCCCAAACCCTAACCCACGCACCCCTGATCCCCACTCCTCTTTTCGACCCCCCTCGATCCCCACCTCACGCCGCTAGTGTGAGGCCCGCTCTAGCGCCCCCTCGCCACCGGTCCCCCGTCGCCCACCGTCACCGGCGACCACCAACAGGCTTCCGCCCTGTGCCGCCACCGCCACCGCCCCCCCTTGCTGGCTAAAGCTTCACCAATGGCACCGCCCCTGCCGCACACACCCTGCCACCCGCACTTCGCGCCTCCCTTTTGCCGCGCTCGGCCATGGCCGATGCCTGTCAGCGTGCGTGTGCGCTCGCCCGAGCCGCCCATCCTCTGTCTCGTCACCACCTGCAACCGCTGGTGCTCTGCCAATCCAGCGCGCCCTTGTCGATGTTCCGTTCATCGGAGCCCCGTCGCTGCGGGACCTCCGCTCGCACCCCAACCCCATCTCCACACGCCCGCGAGCACAACCACCTCTAGCCGCCATGGCGTCGCCTCATAGCTCTCCGGAACCCATGCATCGCTGCTGACCCATGCCTCCCCATCGCCGCTGCTGCCCCGCACCATCCTTTGCTCGTCGGAGGGCCCTGGCGCCGCCGCCTCCCCTGCTTGGCCTCCTACAACATCGCTGCAGCACCTCCCTGCTCGAGCTCCTCCGGCCACACTTCTTCGCTTTCTCGCTGCCATGGCCGACTGCTCTCCTGCAGTCGTCGTTCTGCCATCGCCAAGACCCCAAGGTCGCTGCACCACTTCGGGCCTAATCTGCTGCACTGATTCCAGTGGTTGCACCGCGAAGTGCCTCGGTGCCACTTGAACTCCAACGACCGAATAGCAACCTTTTCGTGTTGCTTCATTTTGGATCATACAAGCCTCGCAAGACCAGGGGCCTCACTGCACCTTATCATCGTTGTTCCACTTCATCTCTGTCAAGACCGATGACACCGAGGACCTAGACTATGCCAAGTGCCTCGACGACAAGTGTACGACTACCGCCGCCATGACCCGAGGCCATCAAGTACCAATACCCTCGACCGCCGAAGAATTTAGATGCGTCAAGTTCCTCTCCAACCGCATGACCACTACTTCTGTCTACACCGCATCGAACTCGAACCTCCATGAACGAATGCTTTTAAGGTATAACCGCTGAGACGACCCCCCCCCCCTGAAAGAATACATGTGTTGTATGAGATGCACCCTATGTTTGCACTGTGTTTGAATTGTTTCATGCATGTTCGTTGTTGCCATGCCACTAAACTGTGGGACACCCATTAACCGGGATCACTCCTTGTTACTCTTGCATGTTTCCATCACCCCCACACTACTAGGGAAAAGCCGAGCAGCAGCGCGGGTTTTGGGCCTATCAGTAGCGCGGGCAGGAGCGCTACTGATAAGGCGCTACAGCTAATGCTTAGCAATAGCGCGTCTTGACACGCGCTACTGCTAAATTGACTTAGTAGCAGCGGTTCTTTAGAACATCGCTACTGGTAATTAGTAGTAGCGCTTCTCCTTACCCGCGCTACTACTATTATTTAGTATTTTATTTCTTTTCTTTTTCATGTTGTATTCATACACCTTTACACAAGTTTTCATACAACAGGAATTTAGAGATTTTTTTTACATCATAATGAGTTATTACATCATGGGGTGAAAGAACCGTGGACTAGTTTCAAGTGGATGTCCATCCACTTGAAACTAATCCGCGGTTCTTTCACCCAATGATATAATAATATCATCATCATCATCATATCATTAACAACTTAGCATCATAATACATCATTGTCATATAACACCTCCTCAATATCATCGTTTTCATCATTGACATCACATAACACCTTATCAACTCTAACACATTACCACATAATAAACATATTGTACCTCATAGGACCTATTACATTCGATTAAGACCTACTACATTTTCTAAGGTAAAATAACAAAAAACAAGATAGCCCCTGACTCTCCATTATGGAGAATGGAGATTAGCCTGTCTCCCATTCTTGCCTTTCGCTGAATGTTACTTCCAAGAACCTCCTTGCGAATGTCCATACATTTCTTCCATTCTCTGATGATCATGTGTTCACGGGTTTTAGAAATCCGATATGCACAGGTGAGCTCCGTAGATTTACCTGGCAGTATGTTCAGAACTGAGAGGCGACCATGCAAAGACATCAGATGAGGCACACAATCCATCTGGAGTTTCTGTTGAAAAACGTAATAATAACTTCGTAGTTATCAATGATGTACTAGTTTTAGAAGTATGCAAAAAATGCACGGATGTCGTAATATTAAAAAATCTTACCAGGGTATCTCCAGAGAAGTTATCGTTGTTCAACACATGCACTAGTGGCACGTATTCACCATAATTTGGAGGAGTTCGATAATAGTCATTGTAATTCTCAAGAAGAGTACAAAATGCGATCAGATGATTTTTCTCCTTATACGTTAATTGGGTGCCTTCGGTGTAGTGGGTTTTATCTACCATCTTCCGCACAGTCTTTGAAGAATCAAAATAAGCTGTCAATGGAAATAAGCTATCAACTATTTTGAAATAAACAATATAAATTAGTTAATAACTATGTTTGATAAACTCACATAGCGGTACAATCGGAAGCGTATCAACAAGGACCCAAATGTCCATATTGTCTTCCTCGCTGACAGGATCACCAAGATCCATGGTGACAATCATACCCTCATAAAAACCATACATTTTGCAAAGTGCTTCCCAATTTTGGCAACCAAAATGGGTTACGCTCTGAGCATTGTACAGATTTACTTCAAAATCCATATCATGATGGGTCCTTAGGTGTATTTTCTTTGTTTCGAAATTTTCATGGTCTTCAAAACCCATCCTCTACAAGACATAGCGTCTTGCATGGCATGGGATAAGCTAGTTGAATTGTAAAATATGAAAATTAGACGTTGAAATAGTTGAAGTCATGCTTAATGGAGAGAGTGTGAGAGTGTGACTGAGAGGGCCGGTCGTGCGTGGGGATAAGGTAGGGATAGTTGTAGCGCGTTTGCCAAAACGCGCTACAGCTAACCTGAGTAGCAGTAGCGCTCTACAGTAAAGTGCGCTACTG
>NC_041385.1:528279922-528291903 GCF_002162155.2 Triticum dicoccoides | reverse complement strand
TCATGGCAACTATAGCAGTAGCGCTGTATGCGATACACGCGCTACTGCTACTTCCAAGTCAGTAGCGCGTTTGGTAGACACGCGCTGCTGCTAAGTAGCAGTAGCGTGGTATTTTGAAGAGCGCTGCTGGTAAGATTCTGTGTATAGGCTTTTCCCTAGTAGTGCCACTTGTTCATTACAAGTAGCTCAAACGAGATACCGAAACCGAAATGTTGTCGTGGCATCATTTTCGGATTCGTTGTTGTGGCACCCCCTTTCTTTCCACCATGCTGACAAATGTTCTAAATCATCATTCATGCCAACATTTTTATAAAATTGCATACAACTTGAATATGTCATCCATTAGCATGTTACTGTTTCGGTTAATCCTATTCTGTTGCATAGCCTGTCATTGTTGCTATAGTTGTTAATACCTTACCTGCAATCCTAATTGCTTAGTATAGGATGCTAGTTTATAATCTATGGACCTACATTCTTGTCTGTCTGCCATGCTATACTATCGGGCCGTGATCACTAGGGAGGTGATCACGGGTATATACTATACATACATACTATTCAGATGCTGACTAAAGTCGGGTCGGCTTGTAGAGTACCCACAAGTGTTTCGGAGATGGGGGATGAAGGGGCAGGTGGTTCCATCCAGGTAGTGATGGGCCTGGGTTCCCGACAGCCCCCTGATGGTTACTTTGTGGCGGAGCGACAGGACAGGTTGGGACCACCTAGGCGAGAGGTGGGCCTGGCCCTGGTCGGTGTTCGCGGTTACTTCATAATAACACGCTTAATGAGATGTTGGTATTTGATATGCGTATGGCCACTGGCCTATATGCACTAACCAACTATGCGGGAACAGTTATGGGCACTCGACGTCATGGTATCAGCCGAAGCCTTCTTGACGTCAGGGACTGAGCGGCGCGCGCCGGGTTGGACCGCGTAACACAACTTCATTTGTAATGGAGGTTGCTAGGTCTTCTCAAGCGCCACCCTCGCAACATGCAAGTGTGCAATGGGCGATGGGCCCAGACCCCTGCGCGCATAGGATTTAGACCGGCGTGCTGACCTCCCTATTGAGCCTAGGTAGGGCTGCGACATGTTGATCTTCCGAGGTCAGGCATGACCCAGGAAAGTGTGTCCTGCCAGAGGGATCGAGCGTGTTGGGGAATGTGGTGCACCCTTGCAGGGAAGTTTATCTATTCGAATAGCCATGTCCCTCGGTAAAAGGATGACCCGGAGTTGTACCCTGACCTTATGACAACTAGAACCAGATACTTAATAAAACACACCCAGACAAGTTCCAGAGACAACCCGGTGATTGCTTTCCCATAGGGCAACGAGGGGAGGATCGCCGGGTAGGATTATGCTATGCGATGATACTTGGTGAACTTACCATCTACTCTCTTCTACATGCTGCAAGATGGAGGCTGCCAGAAGCGTAGTCTTTGATAGGACTAGCTATCCCCATCTTATTCTGGCATTCTGCAGTTCAGTCCATCGATATTGCCCCTTTACACAGATACCTATGCATATGTAGTGTAGATCCTTGCTTGCGAGTACTTTGGATGAGTACTCACGATTGCTTTGCTCCCTCCTTTTCCCCCTTTCCTCTTCTTCTCGGATGTCGCAACCAGATGTTGGAGCCCAGGAGCCAGACACCACCGTCGTCGACGACCCCTACTGCACCGAGGGTGCCTACTACTACGTTTAGGCCACCGACGACCAGGAGTAGTTTAGGAGGATCCCAGGCAGGAGGTATGCGCCTCTTTCAATCTGTATCCTAGTTTGTGCTAGCCATCTTATGGCAACTTGTTTAACTTATGTCTGTACTCAGATATTGTGCTTCCGTAGACTTGTTTATGTTTGAGCACTTGTATTCGAGCCCTCGAGGCCCCTGGCATGTAATATGATGCTTGTATGCCTTATTTTACTTTTAGAGTTGTGTTGTGATATCTTCCCGTGAGTCTCTGATCTTGATCGTACACATTTCCGTGCATGATTAGTGTACGATTGAATCGTGGGCGTCACAAGTTGGTATCAGAGCGAACTAGCTGTAGGAGTCCCCCTTCGAAACTCCTTGGCCGAAGTCGAGTCTAGCCATTGCAAAACTTTTACTAACATGGCTATGTGGCTTACGGGCCCACGTCGCCATTGGGTGGTATTAGGATCTTTTATTCCTCGATCTTTACTCTGGGTCTCTGATCTCTCTTCTATTCGGGTTAAATGATTTTTACCAACTCTGACTCTAGGTTCTCGTAACTACTTCCTCCCGGAGAGCCCCTTATTACAAATGATCGCCTGCTGCGCCAGAAGATTTCAAAGATACTCTCCGATCTTTTCCCGAGACCCTTGTGCCCTTCGCCGTTGCAATCCCTACCACCAAAAAGTCGTTATGGATAACTACCTGCATTGTAGTTCATACCTTAATTTCCAATTGCTCTTGTCATTACAAGATTCCCTTGAATATTCCAATATCCCGAGAATCCATTATGCCTGCCGCCTTGCAGCTCCATTTCCGCTTTAGTACATCTACAGATAATTCCTCACACTCATCGAGGATTTGTTCATTCCTAGTTGATCATGTGATCCACAAGATACTTTGAAATACTATCCGGTCTTCTGATAATCCATTGCCAACTACTGCTCTACAAATAATTGTCTGCTTGCATTATGGTTACTTTCCATATGTCTAGCAATATTCATGAGCATCCTTTGTCACCATCATTTGGAGTCTTTGATCCAATATGTTTGCGAATGCTCGCAATCATCAATCCAACCCAGAATTCGTCCTTCCGGCTCAGACTTCATTTTCAACATGAGCTGGATCTCGACCAATCAAATTGCCGTTGATTGTAACCCTAAGCCTACTCTACTTATCCATCCTTGATCAGAGTGTTTGCTTCTGATCCCTTGATATGGAAATCATAATTCTTTTGCATTTGAGCTTTGAATTAGTCATTTATTTCTATAATCTGATCTCATTACATTCTTTCTTCCTCTGCTTGAGTACCAATGCTCACATCAGATCCCTTGAGGACCACCGGATCCTTTATTGGACTTTATCCGACAGCTTCCTTCATATTCAATCACTTTGGAAGTTCTTTCCATGATACATAATATCATTGGTAATTCCTATTCTTTCATTTGGCCAACCATGCTCTACTTTCGAGCTGGTGATGTTTACTTTTGAATCTTGAGGTGTATGTTTATAAGATGCCCCAATGGGTTGAACCTATGCCTTCCTTAATTTGTGTGAACCCGAAAGATTTCACAGGTTGTAATCATCTGGTATTTCACCAGGTAAAACTTTCAACACTAATGCCATTCTCGAAACGAGAAGTGAATGGAAGGTTATACATTGAACAAGTGGGAGTCGACCTTGAACCTTGTGTTCATGCCCGTCGACACGATGTAGATCCTATCATAGAAACTTCTTGTCATAATAACTATTTCCTAGATATAATATCATCTGGTATATGTGAATTGATCCTTTGCAATCGTGGTTCCGGCCATATTTTCTCCTTGATTCCATTTCTCACGCAAGTGAAAACACTTGCCTTCTACAGATCAATATGTCGGCCCAACCTCTAATTTGATCTACCTTCGACTATTACCCCCTGGTATCTCGAGGATATCAACCCATCACACTACATCTTATGAATTTATGATGAAGTAGTTCCTTTCCCTGTCATAGTCACTCCATGGGTTCTGGGTTGTCGTCAACCGAGAACACCGATTAGTGAATCGTATCAACATTGTGATTCAGTACTCCTAGTACTTTGTTGTTGAGAAGTTTAATACTCCCTCACGTCATTCCTTGCCTGGTCGGCTACACCATTATTGTGCTAATTTTAAATGTGTTGCCTGGTCCTTCGCGGAGCACAAATTTTGACGATGAGCTAATCTTACATCGATATTCCTCGTCATATAATTTCTCCTTGAATAGCAAACTTGATTTCGAGTTTGTGTCGTATCCATGGTGCCAATAACCTTTTGATACGTCTCCAACGTATCTATAATTCTTGATTGTTCCATGCTATTATATTATCCATCTAGGATGTTTTATACGCATTTATATGCTACTTTATATGATAATTGGGACTAACCTATTAACATAGAGCCCAGTGCCAGTTTCTATTTTTCCTTGTTTTTGAGTTCTACAGAAAAGGAATACCAAATGGAGTCCAATTGACGTGCCAATTTTTGATGATTTTTTATGGACCAAAAGAAGCCCCCGGAGTAAAATAGTTGGGCCAGAAGAGTCCCAAGCCGTCCACGAGATAGGAAGGCGAGCCCAGGGGGTAGGGCGCGCCCTCCACCCTAGTGGACGACTCGGAGACCCTCCTGACGTGAGACCTACGCCAAAAATTCCTATAAATACAGAAACCTCCAGAAATAACCATAGATCGGGAGTTCTGCCGCCGCAAGCCTCTGTAGGCACCAAAAACCAATCAGGACCCTGTTCCGGCACCCTGCCGGAGGGGGGGCTCCTTCACTGGTGGCCATCTTCATCATCCCGGCGCTCTCCATGACGAGGAGGGAGTAGTTCACCCTCGGGGCTGAGGGTATGTACCAGTAGCTATGTGTTTGATCTCTCTCTCTCATGTTCTTGAGGTGATACGATCTTGATGTATCGCGAGCCTTGCTATTATATCTGGATCTTATGATGTTTCTCCCCCTCTACTCTCTTGTGATGAATTGAGTTTTCCCCTTGAAGTTATCTTGTCGGATTGAGTCTTTAAGGATTTGAGAACACTTGATGTATGTCTTGCTGTGCTTATTTGTGGTGACAATGGGATATTCACGTGATCTACTTGATGTATGTTTTGGTGATCAACTTGCGGGTTCAATGAACTTATGCATAGGGGTTGTCACACGTTTTCGTCTTGACTCTCCGGTAGAAACTTTGGGGCACTCTTTGAAGTACTTTGTGTTGGTTGAATAGATGAATCTGAGATTGTGTGATGCATATCGTATAATCATGCCCACGGATACTTGAGGTGACATTAGAGTATCTAGGTGACATTAGGGTTTTGGTTGATTTGGTTCTTAAGGTGTTATTCTAGTACGAACTCTATGATAGATCAAACGGAAAGAATAGCTTCATGTTATTTTACTACGGACTCTTGAATAGATCGATCAAAAAGGATAACTTTGAGGTGGTTTCGTACCCTACAATAATCTCTTCGTTTGTTCTCCGCTATTAGTGACTTTGGAGTGACTCTTTGTTGCATATTGAGGGATAGTTATATGATCCAGTTATGTTATTATTGTTGAGAGAACTTGCACTAGTGAAAGTATGAACCCTAGGCCTTGTTTCCTAGCATTGCAATACCGTTTACGCTCACTTTTACCACTAGTTACCTTGTTGTTTTTATATTTTCAGATTACAAATACTCATATCTACCATCCATATTGCACTTGTATCACCATCTCTTCACCGAACTAGTGCACCTATACAATTTACCATTGTATTGGGTGTGTTGGGGACACAAGAGACTCTTTGTTATTTGGTTGCAGGGTTGTTTTGGAGAGACCATCTTCATCATATGCCCCCCACAGATTGATAAACCTTAGGTCATCCACTTGAGGGAAATTTGCTACTGTCCTACAAACCTCTGCACTTGGAGGCCCAACAACGTCTACAAGAAGAAGGTTGCATAGTAGACATCAAGCTCTTTTCTGGCGCCATTGCCGGGCAGGTGAGTGCTTGAAGGTATATCTTTAGATCTTGCAATCGAATCTGTTAGTTTCTTGTTTTATCACTAGTTTAGTTTATAAAATAAAAGTTACAAAAAAAATGGAATTGAGTTTGCCTCATATGCTTCATCTTTTTAATATCTTTCGTGAGAATGATGGAAAGGAAAATTGTGCTCAAGTGCTAGAAGAAGAAGTCTATAAAATGTTTGGCACTAAATCTTTGAATGAGGAGCATGATTGCAATGTTGTTAGCATGAACTCTTTGAATATCCATGGTACTAATGATGATTGCACTAGTCATGTTGAAAATGTCTCTTATAAGCATGTCAATTTTTGTGGAGTGCATAGAGTTTGCAAGTACACACCAAATAGAGAAGATAGATTTTGCAAGAGGCATATGTATTTAGAAACTAAATGGTTGCAAGAAAGGCTAGATGCTTCTGCTGAAAATTTAAAATTTCTTTGCCATCCTTGTGAACTTTGCAATGAACGTGGTCATTTAAATCCCCAATGCAAACTGTTTCATGATCGTATCGTGTCCAAAAATTGTGATGACTTGATTCCCTTGCACACCATAATGAACTTAGTTTGATTTTGGGCTATGAAGAAATAAAACATATAACTAAAGATATGCCAGAATTTGTCCTTGATAAAGTTCTTGATTTTGATCTAGAAGAAATTTGTATGTATTGTGCGGTGAATTGCATTGAAAACCCTTATGTTGCCAATTATATAAAGAAAAGAAAACAAATATAAGATGAAGAGAATACTAATGAAAGGGAAGAGACTTCCCAATATCCTCCTATTATTTCTTATGATGAATCAAGTAACGAGGAGGAGCTTTCTATTCAACCAATCTCATTAATAAGGAGCTCAAAAAAGAGGGTTAAACCCACACATGATGTGAAGAAGAAAAAGAAAAGACGGAGAAGCAAAGGTAGAAAGGTATCCCTCCCAAATGATGTTGCTCCTATTACTCATTGTGATCATGATAATTGCTATACTATTGGTGCTATCCATACTATTAATGATGAGAGTGACTTTGCTTATGATATGAAAAGGCCCAAGCTTGGGGATGCTATGTTTGATGAGAATGACATGTTTGAGAATATATTTGCTGCAATTAATGTTTGTCCCAAGCTTGGGATGCTATGTTTAATGAATATGATATTTTTAGCCTCCCAAGTTTTGATGTGCAAATTTATTATGCTGATAGCATGCCTCCTATTTATGATGGTTATTTTGATGAAAGTGGGTTTGGAAGAGTGTCAACTTTAGGAAATAATGATCCCACTATTTTGGAGAGTGTTGAATCTTATAAGATTTATGAAAGTGGATTTGGATAGGTCATGACTTTATTTAGTGATGAATCCACTATTTTGGAAGAGGTTTCAATTGATTATGATGAGAACAAAGTTGCTACTTATGATGATTATTGTGATGAAACTTATGCTATAAAAAGTAGCGATGATTATATTTATAAAAATTGTCATGATTATGATTACCCTTTTTCTGAACGTTACTCTTTTAATATGGAAACAATTTATACTATTCGAGTCTCTTATGATACTCCCACTATTCCGAATGAGAAGAATTTTGCCTATGTGGAGAGTAATAAAAATTCTATGATTATGCATCATGAAAAGAATGCTTTATGTGATGGTTATATTTTTGAATTCACTCATGATGGTACTGAGAATTATTATGAGGGAGGAACATATGCTTGTAGGAATTGCAATAATATCAAGTTTCCTCTCTATGTGCTTAAAATCTTGAAGTTATGCTTGTTTTGCCTTCCTATGCTAGTTGACTATTGTTCCCATAAGTTGTTTGCTCACAAAATCCCTATGGATAGGAAATGGGTTAGACTTAAATGTGATAGTCATATTCTTCATGATGCTCTCTTTATGTTTCAATTCTTATCTTTTATGTGAGCATCATTGAAATCATCATGCCTAGCTAAAAGGCATTAAAGAAAAGCGCTTGTTGGGAGACAACCCAATATTTACCTTTACAGTTTTTGTGTGTTCACATGATTATGATACTGTAGTAATCATGTTTTATAGCTTTTGTTTCAATAAAGTGCCAAGTAAAACCTTTAGGATAGCTTACGGTGATAGTTGTGTTGATCCTGTTGAAAATCAGAAACTTTTACACCCAGTAAATTAGTTTTGATAATTCACATGAACGTGATTTTTATCTGATTCTTTTTTATATGAATTGGTACACAAATTTCTCAGGTTTCCCTAATTTGGTAGAAACTTTTGAGTAACATAAGTATTCTAGAGTTATAGATTACTACAGACTGTTCTGTTTTTGACCGATTATGTTTTCTATGTGTTGTTTGCTTATTTTGATGAATCTATGAGTAGTATCGGAGGGTATGAACCATAGAGAAGTTGGAATACAGTAGATATTACACCAATATGAATTTATAATGAGTTCACAACAGTACCTAAGTGGTGATTTATTTTCTTGTACTAACGGAGCTCATGAGATTTTCTGTTGAGTTTTGTGTTGTGAAGTTTTCAAGTTTTGGGTAAAGATTTGATGGACTATGGAATAACGAGTGGAAAGAGCCTAATCTTGGGGATGCCCAAGGCACCCCAAGGTAATATTCAAGGACAACCAAGATCCTAAGATTGGGTATGCCCCGGAAGGCATCCCCTCTTTCGTCTTCGTTCATCGATAACTTTACTTGGAGCTATATTTTTATTCACCACATGATATGTGTTTTGCTTGGAGCGTCATTTTATTTTCTTTTGTTTTTGTTGCTATTTGAATAAAATAACAAGATCTGAAATTCTTAAATGTTAGAGAGTCTTCACATAGTTGCATGATTATTCGACTACTCATTGATCTTCACTTATATCTTTCGGAGTACTTTGTCGTTTGCTCTAGTGCTTCACTTATATCTTTTAGAGCACAACGGTGGTTTTATTTTGAAGAAATAGATGAACTCTCGTGCTTAACTTATATTATTTTGAGAGTCTTTAGAATAACATGGTAATTTGCTTTGGTTATGAGTTCAGTCCTAATATGATAGGCATCCAAGAGGGATATAATAAAAACTTTCATATAAAGTGCATTGAATACTATGATAAATTTGATACTTGATAATTGTTTCGAGATATAAAGGTGGTAATGTTAGAGTCATGCTAGTTGGGTAATTATGAAATTGAGAAATACTTGTGTTAAAGTGTAAGTCCCGTAGCATGCACCTATGGTGAACATTGTGTGACAAATTTGAAGCATGGGGTGTTCTTTGATTGCCTTCCTTATGAGTGGAGGTCGGGATCGCGTGATGGTTAACTCCTACCAACCCTTCCCCGAGGAGCATGCATAGTAGTACTTTGCTTCGAGGGATAATAAACTTTTTCAATAAGTATATGAGTTCTTTATGACTAATGTGAGTCCATGGATTATACGCACTCTTACCCTTCCGCAATTTGCTAGCCTCTACGGTACCATGCATTGCCCTTTCTCACCTTGAGAGTTGGTGCAAACTTCGCCGGTGCATCCAAACCCCGTGATACGATACGCTCTATCACACATAAACCTCCTTATATCTTCCTCAAAACAGCCACCATACCTACCTATTATGGCATTTCCATAGCCATTCCGAGATATATTGCCATGCAACTTTCCACCGTTCCGTTTATTATGACATGTTCCATCATTGTCATATTGCTTTTGCATGATCATGTAGTTGACATCGTATTTGTGGCAAACCCACCTTCATAATTCTTTCATACATGTCGCTCTTGATTCATTGCATATCTCGGTACACCGCCGAAGGCATTCACATAGAGTCATATTTTCTTCTAAGTATTGAGTTGTAAATCAATAAAAGTGTGATGATCTCCATTATTAGAGCATTGTCCCAAGTGAGGGAAGGATGATGGAGACTATGATTCCCCCACAAGTTGGGATGAGACTCCGGACTTTATGAAAAACAAAAGAGGCCAAAGAAGCCCAAATAAAAAAAGAGGCCAAAGAAGCCCAAACAAAAAAGAGAAAAAATGAGAGAAAAAGAGAGAAGGGATAATGTTACTATCCTTTTACCACACTTGTGCTTCAAAGTAGCACCATGATCTTCATGATAGAAAGTCTCCTATGTTGTCACTTTCATATACTAGTGGGAATTTTTTCATTACAGAACTTGTATATTCCAATGATGGGCTTCCTCAAATTACCCTAGGTCTTCGTGAGCAAGCAAGTTGGATGCACACCCAGTTACTTTCTTTTTGATGAGCTTTTATACATTTATAGCTCTAGTGCATCCGTTGCATGGCAATCCCTACTCCTCGCATTGACATCAATTGATGGGTGTAGCGACCAGACCTCAAACAGTCTGATCTCTGTGCTCAGTGTCATCCCTGGATCAGTAATGCTGACACCACATAGTACTTGGAGGATTTATAACAGAGTAGCAATCACACACTTATTACATCGAATGTCTCAAGAGAGAACTTATTGAAATAAATATGGCTTAAGGCCATCTAAATACGATAACAGTGGAAGACTTGGAAGATAAGCGAGTCCATCAACTTCAACATCATCACTGAGTATAGAACCACGACCTAAAAGCACCTTACTCGTCGTCTGAAAAGTCTGCAACATGAAATGTTGCAGCCCGAAAACGGGTCAGCACATGGAATATGCTGGCAATGTAACACATAGAGGAAAATATGATGGAATAAGCTATACTACATGCATATTTAGCTGGTGGAAAAGCTCTATGGTTACAGTTTTGCGTAAAGCCAATTTTTCCCTACTGCAAAGGAATAAATTTAGTTAACTATCATGGTGGTTGTTAAACATTGAGAATGGTTGACAGCATTCTCAACCCCAATTAAAAATACTCATTAACATCCCAACAATATTAATTAGAAGTAACATGATGAGATTCACATGATATCCAAGTACTAGATACTCAAGATGTCCATAACCGGGGACACGGCTAACCATGATTAGTTTATACACTCTGCAGAGGTTTGCGCACTTTTCCCCACATGACTCGATCTCCTCCATTTGGTTTCTCGCACTACATGGTGTTTGAGAAACGGATGACCGAGACATAGTCTTTCAGAAGCACTTGCACCTTACGTAGAGGGTAGACCGTACCAACCTACATCCCCTACATCTACTAGTCTACCCTGTAAGAGTTCGCGCGACTTAGTCAACTATGCTAGAGCCCATAATAGCATGTGGTTGCACACGGAAGTTTCTAGCATGAATAATCTTATGATCCCTTTGAGCCTGGGTGGCGGTCCGAAGAAAAACAGGCAAGTCCTGATAGAAACCAGGTGCCTCAATCCACCCAAATGTGTGTTTAAGTTGCCACCTTAAATAAACCATTAATTTAACAAACTCACATATGTCATGGATACACTCACCCAATCCACGTCTACTAGCATAGCATGGCATAATAAGCAAACGTAGAAGTAACTCCCAAAGGTTTGATAATAAAACAGGTAATAGGTACTACCTCATCTACTTCCCATCCCACAATTTAATTAGATCATATTCGAGCAATTGTTTGGAGGATTGATCTAATGCATAAAAACTGGGTATGGGAAGAGGTATGATCAAAGTGTTACTTGCCTTGCTGATGATCCGCGAAACTTAGAGACTCGAAGTAACAGGCGGCGCACTCCGGGTATTCTATCGCAGACAAACAAACAAGCATACAACTCGAATAAGAGATCTAACCAGAATGTTCAACTTAAGAACTCCAGTTTGCAAAAAGAATCAAATCAAACAAAGCAACGAAAGTCAAACGGCGAAAGAAAACAGCTTCGTTTTACTAATCTGGATCTAAGTCAATTTTTACAGAAGAAAAAACTTGTTTAAGTTGATTATTCGGAAAGAGGGTTTCGAGACGAAACTCCAGGCGCTTGAATCGCCTGATTCCGATAAACGAGCCAAAAGTTAAACTAAAACGAAAATCGGATCAGGAATCGCGATCAAAAAAATCACGGATTAAATCCGAGAAAAAGAAAAACGACGAACGGGTTAACGAACGAACGTTCATTAACTAAACTAATCTGATGAACACGTTCATTAAAACGAATGAACGAGCGAACGCTCGCTAATTAACCAAACCGAAAAAACAGATCTAATAGAATAAACCAAAAAACCAAAGAAAACCATTCGGTTTTTGAGAAAAACCGGCGGCACAGAAAACGAGGCGGCAGCGAACCTCGGCGGCGGGGTCCGGCGGGGTCGGCGGCGGCGGTGGCGGGGTCCGGCGGCGGCTCCGGCGACGGCAGGCGGCGGATCTGGCG